>NW_028322248.1:3572500-3575000 GCF_059928025.1 Delphinapterus leucas
GTAAGGCTTCGGGTAAGGGTTAGGGTTAGGGTTAGGGTTAGGGTTAGGTTTAGGGTACGGGGACGGTTTAGGGTACAGGTTAGGGTACGACAACGGTTTAGGGTGAGCGTACGTGTTAGGGTGTGGGTTAGTGTTTGCGTACGGGTTAGGAAAAGGGGATGGGTGAGAGTAAGGCTTCGGGTAGGTGTTAGGGTTAGGGTTAGGGTTAGGGTTAGGGGACGGGGACGGGGACGGTTTAGGTTACATGTTAGGGTACGACAACGGTTTAGGGTGAGCGTACGTGTTAGGGTACGGGTTAGTGTTAGCGTACGGTTTAGGATTAGGGGACGGGTGAGGGTAAGGCTTCGGGTAAGGGTTAGGGTTAGGGTTAGGGTTAGGGGTAAGGGACGGGGACGGGGACGGTTTAGGGTACAGGTTAGGGTACGACAACGGTTTAGGGCGAGCGTACGTGTTAGTGTACGGGTTAGTGTTAGCGTACGGGTTAGGTTTAGGGGACGAGTGAGGGTAAGACTTCGGGTAAGGGTTAGGGTTAGGGATAGGGTTAGGGGACGGGGACGGTTTAGGGTACAGGTTAGTGTACGACAACGGTTTAGGGTGAGCGTACGTGTTAGGGTACGGGTTAGTGTTAGTGTACGGGTTAGGATTAGGGGACGGGTGAGGGTAAGGCTTCGGGTAAGGGTTAGTGTTAGGGTTAGGGTTAGGGTTAGTGTTAGGGGACGGGGACGGTTTAGGGTACAGGTTAGGGTACAACAACGGTTTAGGGTGAGCGTACGTGTTAGGGTACGGGTTAGTGTTAGTGTACGGGTTAGGATTAGGGGACGGGTGAGGGTAAGGCTTCGGGAAAGGGTTAGGGTTAGGGTTAGGTTTAGGGTTAGGGGACGGGCACGGGGACGGTTTAGGGTACAGGTTATGGTACGACAACGGTTTAGGGTGAGGGTACGTGTTTGGGTACGGGTTAGTGTTAGCGTACGGGTTAGGATTAGGGGACGGGTGACGGTAAGGCTTCGGGTAAGGGTAAGTGTTAAGGTTAGGGTTAGGGTTAGGGTTAGGGGACGGGGACGGCTTAGGGTACAGGTTAGGGTACGACAACGGTTTAGAGTGAGCGTAAGTGTTAGGGTACGGATTACTGTTAGCGTACGAGTTAGGATTAGGGGACGGGTGAGTGTAAGGCTTCGGGTAACGTTTAGGGTTAGGGTTAGGCTTAGGGTTAGGGGACGGTGACGGTTTAGGGTACAGGTTCGGGTACGACAACGGTTTAGGGTGAGCGTACGTGTTAGGGTATGGGTTAGTGTTAGAGTACGTGTTAGGATTAGGGGACGTGTGAGGGTAAGGCTACAGGTAAGGGTTAGGGTTAGGGTTAGGGTTAGGGTTAGGGTTGGGGACGGGGACGGTTTAGGGTACAGTTTAGGGTACGACAACGATTAAGTGTGCGCGTACGTGTTAGGTTACGGGTTAGTGTTAGCGTACGGGTTAGGATTAGGGAACGGGTGAGTGTAAGGCTTCGGGTAATGATTAGGGTTAGGGTTAGGGTTAGGGTTAGAGGACGGGGACAGTTTAGGGTACAGGTTAGGGTACGACAACGGTTTAGGGTGAGCGTACGTGCTAGGGTACGGGTTAGTGTTAGCGTACAGGTTAGGATTAGGGGACGGGTGAGGGTAAGGCTTCGGGTAAGGGTTAGGGTTAGGGTTAGGGTTAGGGGACGGGGACGGGGACGGTTTAGGGTACAGGTTAGGGTACGACAACGGTTTAGGGTGAGCGTACGTGTTAGGGTACGGGTTAGTATTAGCGTACGGGTTAGGATTAGGGGACGGGTGAGGGTAAGGCTTCGGGTAAGGGTTAGGGTTAGGGTTAGGGTTAGGGTTAGGCTTAGGGGACGGGGACAGTTTAGGTTACAGGTTAGTGTACGACAACGGTTTAGGGTGAGCGTACGTGTTAGGGTACGGGTTAGTGTTAGCGTACGGGTTAGGATTAGGGGACGGGTGAGGTTAAGGCTTCGGGTAAGTGTTAGGGTTTGAGTTAGAGTTAGGTTTAGGGTTAGGGTTAGGAGACGGGGACGGTTTAGGGTACAGGTTAGGGTACGACAATGGTTTAGGGTGAGCGTACGTGTTAGGGTACGTGTTAGTGTTAGCGTACGGGTTAGGATTAGGGGACGGGTGAGGGTAAGGCTCCGGGTAAGGGTTAGGGTTAGGGTTAGGGTTAGGGTTAGGGGACGGGGACGGTTTAGGGTACAGGTTAGGGTACGACAACGGTTTAGGGTGAGCGTACGTGTTAGGGTGTGGGTTAGTGTTTGCGTACGGGTTAGGAATAGGGGACGGGTGAGGGTAAGGCTTCAGGTAAGTGTTAGGGTTAGGTTTAGTGTTAGGGTTAGGTTTAGGGGACGGGGACGGTTTAGGGTACAGGTTAGGGTACGACAACGGTTTAGGGTGAGCGTACGTGTTAGGGTACGTGTTAGTGTTAGCGTACGGGTTAGGATTAGGGGACGGGTGAGGGTAAGGCTTCG
>NW_028322248.1:3582500-3585000 GCF_059928025.1 Delphinapterus leucas
TAGGGTGAGCGTACGTGTTAGGGTACGGGTTAGTGTTAGCGTACGGGTTAGGAAAAGGGGACGGGTGAGGGTAAGGCTACAGGTAAGGGTTAGGGTTAGGGTTAGGGTTAGGGTTAGGGGACGGGGACGGTTTAGGGTACAGGTTAGGGTACGACAACGATTTAGGGTGAGGGTACGTGTTAGGTTACGGGTTAGTGTTAGCGTACGGGTTAGGATTAGGTAACGGGTGAGGGTAAGTCTTCGGGTAAGGGTTAGGGTTAGGGTTAGGGTTGGGTTAGGGGACGGGGGCAGTTTAGGGTACAGGTTAGGGTACGACAACGGTTTAGGGAGAGCGTACGTGTTAGGGTACGGGTTAGTGTTAGCGTACGGGTTAGGATTAGGGACGGGTGAGGGTAAGGCTTCGGGTAAGGGTTAGTGTTAGGGTTAGGGTTAGGGTTAGGGGACGAGGACGGTTTAGGGTACAGGTTAGGGTACGACAACGGTTTAGGGTGAGCGTACGTGTTAAGGTACGTGTTAATGTTAGCGTACGGGTTAGGATTAGGGGACGGTTGAGGGTGTGGCTTCAGGTAAGGGTTAGGGTTAGGGGTAGGGTTAGGGTTAGGGTTAGGGGATGGGGACGCTTTAGGGTACAGGTTAGGGTACGACAACGGTTTAGGGTGAGCGTACGTGTTAGGGTACGGGTTAGTGTTAGCGTACGGGTTAGGATTAGGGGACGGGTGAGGGTAAGGCTTCGGGTAAGGGTTAGGGTTAGGGTTAGGGTTAGGGTTAGGGGACGGGGACGGTTTAGGGTACAGGTTACGGTACGACAACGGTTTAGGGTGAGCGTACGTGTTAGGGTACGTGTTAGTGTTAGCGTACGGGTTAGGATTAGGGGACGGGTGAGGGTATGGCTTCGGGTAAAGGTTAGGGTTAGGGTTAGGGTTAGGGTTAGGGTTAGGGGACGGGGACGCTTTAGGGTACAGGTTAGGGTACGACAACAGTTTAGGGTGAGCGTACGTGTTAGGGTACGGGTTAGTGTTAGCGTTCGGGTTAGGATTAGGGGACGGGTGAGGGTAAGGCTTCGGGTAAGGTTTAGGGTTAAGGGTTAGGTTTAGGTTTAGAGTTAGGAGACGGGGACGGTTTAGGGTACAGTTTAGGGTACGACAACGGTTTAGGGTGAGCGTACCTGTTAGGGTACGGGTTAGTGTTGGCGTACGGGTTAGGATTAGGGGACGGGTGAGGGTAAGGCTTCGGGTAAGGGTTAGGGTTAGGGTTAGGGTTAGGGTTAGGTTTAGGGTACGGGGACGGTTTAGGGTACAGGTTAGGGTACGACAACGGTTTAGGGTGAGCGTACGTGTTAGGGTGTGGGTTAGTGTTTGCGTACGGGTTAGGAATAGGGGATGGGTGAGAGTAAGGCTTCGGGTAGGTGTTAGGGTTAGGGTTAGGGTTAGGGTTAGGGGACGGGGACGGGGACGGTTTAGGTTACATGTTAGGGTACGACAACGGTTTAGGTTGAGCGTACGTGTTAGGGTACGGGTTAGTGTTAGCGTACGGGTTAGGATTAGGGGACGGGTGAGGGTAAGGCTTCGGGTAAGGGTTAGGGTTAGGGTTAGGGTTAGGGTTAAGGGACGGGGACGGGGACGGTTTAGGGTACAGGTTAGGGTACGACCACGGTTTAGGGCGAGCGTACGTGTTAGTGTACGGGTTAGTGTTAGCGTACGGGTTAGGTTTAGGGGACGAGTGAGGGTAAGACTTCGGGTAAGGGTTAGGGTTAGGGATACGGTTAGGGGACGGGGACGGTTTAGGGTACAGGTTAGGGTACGACAACGGTTTAGGGTGAGCGTATGTGTTAGGGTACGGGTTAGTGTTAGCGTACGGTTTAGGATTAGGGGACGGGTGAGGGTAAGACTTCGGGTAAGGGTTTGGGTTAGGGTTAGGGTTAGGGTTAGGGTTAGGGGACGGGGACGGTTTAGGGTACAGGTTAGTGTACGACAACGGTTTAGGGTGAGCGTACGTGTTAGGGTACGGTTTAGTGTTAGTGTACGGGTTAGGATTAGGGGACGGGTGAGGGTAAGGCTTCGGGTAAGGGTTAGGGTTAGGGTTAGGGTTAGGTTTAGGGATAGGGGACGGGGACGGGGACGGTTTAGCCTACAGGTTAGTGTACGACAACGGTTTAGGGTGAGCGTACGTGTTAGGGTACGGGTTAGTGTTAGCGTACGGTTTAGGATTAGGGGACGGGTGAGGGTAAGGCTTCGGGTAAGGGTTAGGGTTAGGGTTAGGGTTACGGTTAGGGTTAGGTGACGGGGACGGGGACGATTTAGGGTACAGTTTAGGGTACGACAACGGTTTAGGGTGAGCGTACGTGTTAGGGTACGGGTTAGTGTTAGCGTACGGGTTAGGATTAGGGGACGGGTGAGGGTAAGGATTCGGGTAAGGGTTAGGGTTAGGGTTAGGGTTAGGGTTAAGGGACGGAGATGGTTTAGGATACAGGTTAGGGTACGACAACGGTTTAGTGTGAGCG
>NW_028322248.1:3885000-3945000 GCF_059928025.1 Delphinapterus leucas
GATTAGGGTACAGGTTAGTGTACGACAACGTTTTAGGGTGAGCGTACGTGTTAGGGTACGGGTTAGTGTTAGCGTACGGGTGAGGATTAGGGGACGTGTTAGGGTAAGGCTTCGGGTAAGGGTTAGGGTTAGGGGACGGGGACGGTTTAGGGTACAGGTTAGGGTACGACAACGGTTTAGGGTGAGCGTACGTGTTAGGGTACGGGTTAGTGTTAGCGTACGGGTTAGGATAAGGGGACGGGTGAGGCTAAGGCTTCGGGTAAGGGATAGGGTTAGGGTTAGGGTTAGGGTTAGGGGACGGGGACGGTTTAGGGTACAGGTTAGGGTATGACAACGGTTTAGGGTGAGCGTACGTGTTAGGGTACGGGTTAGTGTTAGCGTACGGGTTAGGATTAGGGGACGGGTGAGGGTAAGGCTTCGGGTAAGGGTTAGGGTTAGGGTTAGGGTTAGGGTTAGGGGATGGGGACGGTTTAGGGAACAGGTTAGTGTACGACAACGGTTTAGGGTGAGCGTACGTGTTAGGGTACGGGTTAGTGTTGGCGTACGGGTTAGGATTAGGGGACGGGTGAGTGTAATGCTTCGGGTAAGGGTTAGGGTTAGTGTTAGGGTTAGGGTTAGGGTTACGGGACGGGGACAGGGACGGTTTAGGGTACAGGTTAGGGTACAACAGCAGTTTAGGGTGAGCGTACGTGTTAGGGTACAGGATAGTGTTAGCCTACGGGTTAGGATTAGGGGACGGGTGAGGGTAAGGCTTCAGTTAAGTGTTAGGGTTAGGGTTAGGGTTAGGGGACGGGGACGGTTTAGGGTACAGGTTAGGGTACGACAACGGTTTAGGGTGAGCGTACGTTTTAGGGTACGGGTTAGTGTTAGCGTACGGGTTAGGATTAGGGGACGGGTGAGGGTAAGGCTTCGGGTAAGGGTTAGGGTTAGGGTTAGGGTTAGGGGACGGGGACGGTTTAGGGTACAAGTTAGGGTACGACAACGGTTTAGGTTGAGCGTACGTGTTAGGGTACTGGTTAGTGTTAGCGTACGGGTTAGGATTAGGGAACGTGTGAGGGTAAGGCTTCGGGTAAGGGTTAGGGTTAGGGTTAGGGGACGGGGACGGTTTAGGGTACAGGTTAGGGTACGACAAAGCTTTAGGGTGAGCGTACGTGTTAGGGTACGGGTTAGTGTTAGCGTACGGTTTAGGATTAGCGGACGGGTGAGGGTAAGGCTTCGGGTAAGTGTTAGGGTTAGGGTTAGGGCTAGGGTTAGGGTTAGGGGACGGGGACAGGGACGGTTTAGGGTACAGGTTAGGGTACGACAACGGTTTAGGGTGAGCGTACATGTTAGGGTATGGGTTAGTGTTAGCGTATGGGTTAGGATTAGGGGACGGGTGAGGGTAAGGCTTCGGGTAAGGGTTAGGATTAGGGTTAGGGTACGGGGACGGGAACGGGGACGGGGATGGTTTAGGGTACAGGTTAGGGTACGAAAAAGATTTAGGGTGAGCGTACGTGTTAGGGTACGGGTTAGTGTTAGCGTACGGGTTAGGATTAGAGGACGGCTGAGGGTAAGGCTTCGGGTAAAGGTTAGGGTTAGGGTTAGGGTTAGGGTTAGGGGACGGGGACGGGGACGGTTTAGGGTATAGGTTAGGGTACGACAACGGTTTAGGGTGAGCGTACGTGTTAGGGTACGGGTTAGTGTTAAGTACGGGTTAGGATTAGGGGACGGGTGAGTGTAAGGCTTCGGGTAAGGGTTAGGGTTAGGGTTAGGGTTAGGGTTAGGGGACGGGGACGGTATAGGGTACAGGTTAGGGTACGTCAATGGTTTAGGGTGAGCGTACGTGTTAGGGTATGGGTTAGTGTTAATGTACGGGTTAGGATTAGGGGACGGGTGAGGGTAAGGCTTCGGGTAAGGGTTAGGGTTAGGGTTAGGGTTAGGGTTAGGGTTAGGGGACGGGGACGGTTTAGGGTACAAGTTAGGGTACGACAACGGTTTAGGGTGAGCGTACGTGTTAGGGTATGGGTTAGTGTTAGCGTACGGGTTAGGATTAGGGGACGGGTGACGGTAAGGCTTCGGGTAAGGGTTAGGGTTAGGGTTAGGGTTAGGGTTAGGGGATGGGGATGGTTTAGGGTACAGGTTAGTGTACGACAAAAGTTTAGGTGAGCGTACGTGTTAGGGTACGGGTTAGTGTTAGCGTACGAGTGAGGATTAGGGGACGGGTGAGTGTAAGGCTTCGGGTAAGGGTTAGGGTTAGGGTTAGGGTTAGGGTTAGGGTTAGAGGACGGGGACGGTTTAGAGTACAGGTTAGGGTACGACAACGGTTTAGGGTGAGCGTACGTGTTAGGGTATGGGTTAGTGTTAGCGTACGGGTTAGGATTAGGGGACGGGTGAGGGTAAGGCTTCGGGAAAGGGTTAGGGTTAGGGTTAGAGTTAGGGTTAGGGGACGGGCACGGGGACGGTTTAGGGTACAAGTTAGGGTACGACAACGGTTTAGGGTGAGGGTACGTGTTAGGGTACGGGTTAGTGTTAACGTACGGGTTAGGATTAGGGGACGGGTTAGGGTAAGGCTTCGGGTAAGTGTTAGGGTTAGGGTTAGGGTTAAGGTTAGGGGACGTGGACGGTTTAGGGTACAGGTTAGGGTACGACAACCGTTTAGGGGGAGCGTACGTGTTAGGGTACGGGTTAGTGTTAGCGTACGGGTTAGGATTAGGGGACGGGTGAGGGTAAGGCTTCGGGTAAGGGTTAGGGTTAGGGTTAGGGTTAGGGTTAGGGGACGGGGACGGGGAAAGTTTAGGGTAAGGGTTAGGGTACGACAACGGTTTAGGGTGAGCGTACGTGTTAGGGTACGGGTTAGTGTTAGCGTACGGGTGAGGATTAGGGACGGGTGAGGGTAAGGCTTCGGGTAAGGGTTAGGGTTAGGACTAGGGTTAGGTTTAGGGTTAGGGGACGGGGACGGTTTAGGGTACAGGTTAGGGTACAACAACAGTTTAGGGTGAGCGTACGTGTTAGGGTACGGGTTAGTGTTAGCGTACGGGTTAGGATTAGGGGACGGGTGAGCGTAAGGCTTCGATTAAGGGTTAGGGTTAGGGTTAGGGTTAGGGGACGGGGACGGTTTAGGGTACAGGTTAGGGTACGACAGTGTTTTAGGGTGAGCGTACATGTTAGGGTACGTGTTAGTGTTAGCGTACGGGTGAGGATTAGGGGACGGGTGAGGGTAAGGCTTCGGGTAAGGGTTAGGGTTAGGGTTAGGGGACGGGGACGGTTTAGGGTACAGGTTAGGGTACGACAAAGCTTTAGGGTGAGCGTACGTGTTAGGGTACGGGTTAGTGTTAGCGTACGGTTTAGGATTAGCGGACGGGTGAGGGTAAGGCTTCGGGTAAGGGTTAGGGTTAGGGTTAGGGCTAGGGTTAGGGTTAGGGGACGGGGACAGGGACGGTTTAGGGTACAGGTTAGGGTACGACAACAGTTTAGGGTGAGCGTACATGTTAGGGTATGGGTTAGTGTTAGCGTATGGGTTAGGATTAGGGGACGGGTGAGGGTAAGGCTTCGGGTAAGGGTTAGGATTAGGGTTAGGGTACGGGACGGGAACGGGGACGGGGACGGTTTAGGGTACAGGTTAGGGTACGACAAAGATTTAGGGTGAGCGTACGTGTTAGGGTACGGGTTAGTGTTAGCGTACGGGTTAGGATTAGAGGACGGCTGAGGGTAAGGCTTCGGGTAAAGGTTAGGGTTAGGGTTAGGGTTAGGGTTAGGGGACGGGGACGGGGACGGTTTAGGGTACAGGTTAGGGTACGACAACGGTTTAGGGTGAGCGTACGTGTTAGGGTACGGGTTAGTGTTAGCGTACGGGTTAGGATTAGGGGACGGGTGAGTATAAGGCTTCGGGTAAGGGTTAGGGTTAGGGTTAGGGTTAGGGTTAGGGGACGGGGACGGTATAGGGTACAGGTTAGGGTACGTCAATGGTTTAGGGTGAGCGTACGTGTTAGGGTACGGGTTAGTGTTAGTGTACGGGTTAGGATTAGGGGACGGGTGAGGGTAAGGCTTCGGTAAGGGTTAGGGTTAGGGTTAGGGTTAGGGTTAGGGTTAGGGTTAGGGGACGGGGACGGTTTAGGGTACAAGTTAGGGTACGACAACGGTTTAGGGTGAGCGTACGTGTTAGGGTATGGGTTAGTGTTAGCGTACGGGTTAGGTTTAGGGGACGGGTGACGGTAAGGTTTCGGTTAAGGGTTAGGGTTAGGGTTAGGGTTAGGGTTAGGGGATGGGGATGGTTTAGGGTACAGGTTAGTGTACGACAAAAGTTTAGGTGAGCGTACGTGTTAAGGTACGGGTTAGTGTTAGCGTACGAGTGAGGATTAGGGGACGGGTGAGTGTAAGGCTTCGGGTAAGGGTTAGGGTTAGGGTTAGGGTTTGGGGACGGGGACGGTTTAGGGTACAGGTTAGGGTACGACAACGGTTTAGGGTGAGCGTACGTGTTAGGGTATGGGTTAGTGTTAGCGTACGGGTTAGGATTAGGGGACGGGTGAGGGTAAGGCTTCGGGAAAGGGTTAGGGTTAGGGTTAGAGTTAGGGTTAGGGGACGGGCACGGGGACGGTTTAGGGTACAAGTTAGGGTACGACAACGGTTTAGGGTGAGGGTACGTGTTAGGGTACGGGTTAGTGTTAACGTACGGGTTAGGATTAGGGGACGGGTTAGGGTAAGGCTTCGGGTAACTGTTAGGGTTAGGGTTAGGGTTAAGGTTAGGGGACGTGGACGGTTTAGGGTACAGGTTAGGGTACGACAACCGTTTAGGGGGAGCGTACGTGTTAGGGTACGGGTTAGTGTTAGCGTACGGGTTAGGATTAGGGGACGGGTGAGGGTAAGGCTTCGGTAAGGGTTAGGGTTAGGGTTAGGGTTAGGGGACGGGGACGGGGACGGGGACGGTTTAGGGTACAGGTTATGGTACGACAACGGTTTAGGGTGAGCGTACGTGTTAGGGTGCGGGTTAGTGTTAGCGTACGGGTGAGGATTAGGGACGGGTTAGGGTAAGGCTTCGGGTAAGGGTTAGGGTTAGGACTAGGGTTAGGTTTAGGGTTAGGGGACGGGGACCGTTTAGGGTACAGGTTAGGGTACAACAACGGTTTAGGGGGAGCGTACGTGTTAGGGTACGGGTTAGTGTTAGCGTACGGGTTAGGATTAGGGGACGGGTGAGCGTAAGGCTTCGGGTAAGGGTTAGGGTTAGGGTTAGGGTTAGGGTTAGGGTTAGGGGACGGGGACGGTTTAGGGTACAGGTTAGTGTACGACAACGATTTAGGGTGAGCGTACGTGTTAGGGTACGGGTTAGTGTTAGCGTACGGGTTAGGATTAGGGGACGGGTGAGGGTAAGGCTTCGGGTAAGGGATAGGGTTAGGGTTAGGGTTAGGGGACGGGGACGGTTTAGGGTACAGGTTAGGGTACGACAACGGTTTAGGGTGAGCGTACGTGTTAGGGTACGGGTTAGTGTTAGCGTACGGGTTAGGATTAGGGGACGGGTGAGGGTAAGGCTTCGGGTAAGGGTTAGGGTTAGGGTTAGGGTTAGGGGACGGGGACGGGGACGGCGCCGGTTTAGGGTACAGGTTAGTGTACGACAACGATTTAGGGTGACCGTACGTGTTAGGGTACGGGTTAGTGTTAGCGTACGGGTTAGGATTAGGGGACGGGTGAGGGTAAGGCTTCGGGTAAGCGTTAGGGTTAGGGTTAGGGTTAGGGTTAGGGTTAGGGAACGGGGACGGTTTAGGGTACAGGTTAGGGTACGACAACGGTTTAGGGTGAGCGTAAGTTTTAGGGTACGGGTTAGTGTTAGCGTACGGGTTAGGATTAGGGGACGGGTGAGGGTAAGGCTTCGGGTAAGGGTTAGGTTAGGGTTAGGGTTAGGGGACGGGGACGGTTTAGGGTACAAGTTAGGGTACGACAACAGTTTAGGGTGAGCGTACGTGTTAGGTTACGGGTTAGTGTTAGCGTACGGGTTAGGATTAGGGAACGGGTGAGGGTAAGGCTTCGGGTAAGGGTTAGGGTTAGGGATAGGTGACGGGGACGGTTTAGGGTACAGGTTAGTGTACGACAACGGTTTAGGGTGAGCGTACGTGTTACGATACGGTTTAGTGTTAGCGTACGGGTTAGAATTATGGGACGGGTGAGGGTAAGGCTTCGGGTAAGGGTTAGGGTTAGGGTTAGGGTTAGGGTTAGGGGACGCGGACGGTTTAGGGTACAGGTTAGGGTACGACAAAGGTTTAGGGTGAGCGTACGTGTTAGGGTACGGGTTAGTGTTAGCGTACGGGTTAGGATTAGGGGACGGGTGAGCGTAAGGCTTCGGGTAAGGGTTAGGGTTACGGTTAGGGTTAGGGTTAGGGTTAGGGGACAGGGACGGTTTAGGGTACAGGTTAGTGTACGACAACGATTTAGGGTGAGCGTACGTGTTAGGGTACGGGTTAGTGTTAGCGTACGGGTTAGGATTAGGGGACGGGTGAGGGTAAGGCTTCGGGTAAGGGATAGGGTTAGGGTTAGGGTTAGGGTTAGGGTTAGGGGACGGGGACGGTTTAGGGTACAGGTTAGGGTACGACAACGGTTTAGGGTGAGCGTACGTGTTAGGGTACGGGTTAGTGTTAGCGTACGGGTTAGGATTAGGGGACGGGTGAGGGTAAGGCTTCGGGTAAGGGTTAGGGTTAGGATTAGGGTTAGGGGACGGGGACGGGGACGGCGCCGGTTTAGGGTACAGGTTAGTGTACGACAACGATTTAGGGTGACCGTACGTGTTAGGGTACGGGTTAGTGTTAGCGTACGGGTTAGGATTAGGGGACGGGTGAGGGTAAGGCTTCGGGTAAGCGTTAGGAATAGGGTTAGGGTTAGGGTTAGGGAACGGGGACGGTTTAGGGTACAGGTTAGGGTACGACAACGGTTTAGGGTGAGCGTAAGTTTTAGGGTACGGGTTAGTGTTAGCGTACGGGTTAGGATTAGGGGACGGGTGAGGGTAAGGCTTCGGGTAAGGGTTAGGTTAGGGTTAGGGTTAGGGGACGGGGACGGTTTAGGGTACAAGTTAGGGTACGACAACAGTTTAGGGTGAGCGTACGTGTTAGGTTACGGGTTAGTGTTAGCGTACGGGTTAGGATTAGGGAACGGGTGAGGGTAAGGCTTCGGGTAAGGGTTAGGGTTAGGGATAGGGGACGGGGACGGTTTAGGGTACAGGTTAGTGTACGACAACGGTTTAGGGTGAGCGTACGTGTTAGGATACGGTTTAGTGTTAGCGTACGGGTTAGAATTATGGGACGGGTGAGGGTAAGGCTTCGGGTAAGGGTTAGGGTTAGGGTTAGGGTTAGGGTTAGGGTTAGGGGACGGGGACGGTTTAGGGTACAGGTTAGGGTACGAAAACGGTTTAGGGTGAGCGTACGTGTTAGGGTACGGGTTAGTGTTAGCGTACGGGTTAGGATAAGGGGACGGGTGAGGGTAAGGTTTCGGGTAAGAGTTAGGGTTAGGGTTAGGGTTAGGGGACGGGGACGGTTTAGGGTACAGGTTAGGGTACGACAATGGTTTAAGGTGAGCGTACGTGTTAGGGTACGGGTTAGTGTTAGCGTACGGGTTAGGATTAGGGGACGGGTGAGGGTAAGGCTTCGGGTAAGTGTTAGGGTTAGGGTTAGGGTTAGGGTTAGGGTTAGGGGACGGGGACGGTTTAGGGTACAGGTTAGGGTACGACAACGGTTTAGGGTGAGCGTACGTGTTAGGGTACGGGTTAGTGTTAGCGTACGGGTTAGGATTAGGGGACGGGTGAGTGTAAGTCTTCGGGTAAGTGTTAGGGTTAGGGTTAGGGTTAGGGTTAGTGTTCGGGGACGGTTTAGGGTACAGGTTAGGGTACGACAACGATTTAGGGTGAGCGTACGTGTTAGGGTACGGGTTAGTGTTAGCGTACGAGTTAGGATTAGGGGACGGATGAGGGTAAGGCTTCGGGTAAGGGTTAGGGATAGGGTTAGGGTTAGGGTTAGGGGACGGGGACGGTTTAGGGTACAGGTTAGGCTGCGACAAGGTTTTAGGGTGAGCGTACGTGTTAGGGTACGGGTTAGTGTTAGCGTACGGTTTAGGATTAGGGGACGGGTGAGGGTAAGGCTTCGGGTAAGGGTTAGGGTTAGGGTTAGGGCTAGGGTTAGGGTTAGGGGACGGGGACAGGGACGGTTTAGGGTACAGGTTAGGGTATGGGTTAGTGTTAGCGTACGGGTTAGGATTAGGGAACGGGTGAGGGTAAGGCTTCGGGTAAGGGTTAGGGTTAGGGTTAGGGGACGGGGACGGGGACGGGGACGGGGACGGTTTAGGGTACAGGTTAGGGTACGACAACGTTTTAGGGTGAGCGTACGTGTTAGGGTACGGGTTAGTGTTAGCGTACGGGTTAGGATTAGGGGACGGGTGAGGGTAAGGCTTCGGGTAAGGGTTAGGGTTAGGGTTAGGGGACGGGGACGGGGACTGGGACGGTTTAGGGTACAGGTTAGGGTACAACAACGGTTTAGGGTGAGCTTACGTGTTAGGGTACGAGTTAGTGTTAGCGTACAGGTTAGGAATAGGGGATGGGTGAGGGTAAGGGTTAGGGTTGGGGCTAGGGTTACAGTTCGGGTTAGGGTTAGGGGACGGGGACGGTTTAGGGTACAGGTTAGTGTAGGACTACGGTTTAGGGTGAGCGTACGTGTTAGGGTATGGGTTAGTGTTAGCGTACGGGTTAGGATTAGGGGACGTGTGAGGGTAAGGCTTCGGGTAAGGGCTAGGGTTAGGGTTAGGGTTAGGTTTAGGGGACGGGGACGGGGTCGGGGACGGTTTAGGGTACAGGTTAGTGTAGGACTACGGTTTAGGGTGAGCGTACGTGTTAGGGTATGGGTTAGTGTTAGCGTACGGGTTAGGATTAGGGGACGGGTGAGGGTAAGGCTTCGGGTAAGGGTTAGGGTTAGGGTTAGGGTTAGGTTTAGGGGACGGGGACGGGGACGGGGACGGTTTAGGGTACAGGTTAGTGTATGACAAAGGTTTAGGGTGAGCGTACGTGCTAGGGTACGGGTTAGTGTTAGCGTACGGGTTAGGATTAGGGGACGGGTGAGGGTAAGGCTTCGGGTAAGCGTTAGGGTTAGGGTTAGGGGCGGGGACGGTTTAGGGTACAGTTTAGGGTACGACAACAGTTTAGGGTGAGCGTACGTGTTAGGGTGCGGGTTAGTGTTAGTGCACGGGTTAGGATTAGGGGACGGGTGAGGGTAAGGCTTCGGGTAAGGGTTAGGGTTAGGGTTAGGGGACGGGGACGGGGACGGGGACGGTTTAGGGTACAGGTTAGGGTACGACAACGGTTTAGGGTGAGCGTACGTGTTAGGGTACGGTTTAGTGTTAGCATACGGTTTAGGATTAGGGGACGGGTGAGGGTAAGGCTTCGGGTAAGGGTTAGGGTTAGGGTTAGGGTTAGGGGACGGGGACGGAGACGGTTTAGGGTACAGGTTAGGGTACAACAACAGTTTAGGTTGAGCGTACGTGTTAGGGTACGGGTTATTGTTAGCGTACAGGTTAGGATTAATGGACGGGTGAGGGTAAGGCTTCGGGTAAGGGTTAGGGTTAGGGTTAGGGTTAGGGTTAGGGGACGGGGACGGTTTAGGGTACAGGTTAAGGTACGACAACGGTTTAGGGTGAGCGTACGTGTTAGGGTACGGGCTAGTGTTAGCGTAAGGGTTAGGATTAGGGGAAGGGTGAGGGTAAGGCTTCGGGTAAGTGTTAGGGTTAGGGTTAGGGTTAGGGTTAGGGGACGGGCACGGGGACGGTTTAGGGTACAGGTTAGGGTATGACAACCGTTTAGGGTGAGCGTACGTGTTAGGGTAGGTGTTAGTGTTAGCTTACGGGTTAGGATTAGGGGACGGGTGAGTGTTAGGCTTCGGGTAAGGGTTAGGGTTAGGGTTAGGGTTAGGGTTATGGGACGGGGACGTTTTAGGGTACAGGTTAGTGTACGACAACGGTTTAGGGTGAGCGTACGTATTAGGGTACGGGTTAGCGTTAGCGTTAGGGTTAGGATTAGGGGACGGCTGAGGGTAAGGCTTCTGGTAAGGGTTAGGGTTAGGGTTAGGGTTCGGGTTAGGTTTAGGGGACGGGGACGGGGACGGGGACGGTTTAGGGTACAGGATAGTGTAGGACTACGGTTTAGGGTGAGCGTACGTGTTAGGGTATGGGTTAGTGTTAGCGTACGGGTTAGGATTAGGGGTCGGATGAGGGTAAGGCTTCGGGTAAGGGTTAGGGTTAGGGTTAGGGTTACGTTTAGGGGACGGGGACGGGGACGGGGACGGTTTAGGGTACAGGTTAGTGTATGACAATGGTTTAGGGTGAGCTTACGTGCTAGGGTACGGGTTAGTGTCAGCGTACGGGTTAGGATTAGGGGACGGGTGAGGGTAAGGCTTTGGGTAAGCGTTAGGGTTAGGGTTAGGGGCGGGGAAGGTTTAGGGTACAGTTTAGGGTACGACAACAGTTTAGGTTGAGCGTACGTGTTAGGGTGCGGGTTAGTGTTAGCGCACGGGTTAGGATTAGGGGACGGGTGAGGGTAAGGCTTCGGGTAAGGTTTAGTGTTAGGGTTAGGGTTAGGGTTAGGGGACGGGGACGGGGACGGTTTAGGGTACAGGTTAGGGTACGACAACGGTTTAGGGTGAGCGTACGTGTTAGGGTACGGTTTAGTGTTAGCGTACGGTTTAGGATTAGGGGACGGGTGAGGGTAAGGCTTCGGGTAAGGGTTAGGGTTAGGGTTAGGGTTAGGGGACGGGGACGGGGACAGTTTAGGGTACAGGTTAGTGTACAACAACAGTTTCGGTTGAGCGTACGTGTTAGGGTACGGGTTAGTGTTAGCGTACGGGTTAGGATTAGTGGACGGGTGAGGGTAAGGCTTCGGGTAAGGGTTAGGGTTAGGGTTAGGGTTAGGGTTAGGGGACGGGGACGGTTTAGGGTACAGGTTAAGGTACGACAACGGTTTAGGGTGAGCGTACGTGTTAGGGTACGGGCTATTGTTAGCGTACGGGTTAGGATTAGGGGAAGGGTGAGGGTAAGGCTTCGGGTAAGTGTTAGGGTTAGGGTTAGGGTTAGGGTTATGGGACGGGCACGGGGACGGTTTAGGGTACAGGTTAGGGTACGACAACGATTTAGGGTGAGCGTACGTGTTAGGGTACGGGATAGTGTTAGCGTACGGGTTAGCATTAGGGGACGGGTGAGGGTAAGGCTTCGGGTAAGGGTTAGGGTTAGGGTTAGGGTTAGGGTTAGGGGACGGGGACGGTTTAGTGTACAGGTTAGGGTACGACAACGGTTTAGGGTGAGCGTACGTGTTAGGGTACGGGTTAGTGTTAGCGTACGGGTTAGGATAAAGGGATGGGTGAGGCTAAGGCTTCGGGTAAGGGTTAGGGTTAGGGTTAGGGTTAGGGTTAGGGGACGGGGACAGTTTAGGGTACAGGTTAGGGTACGACAACGGTTTAGGGTGAGCGTACGTGTTAGGGTACGGGTTAGTGTTAGCGTACGGGTTAGGATTAGGGGACGGGTGAGGGTAAGGCTTCGGGTAAGTGTTAGGTTTAGGGTTAGGGTTAGGATTAGGGGATGGGGATGGTTTAGGGTACAGGTTAGAGTACGACAACGGTTTAGGGTGAGCGTACGTGTTAGGGTACGGGTTAGTGTTAGCGTACGGGTTAGGATAAGGGGACGGGTGAGGGTAAGGCTTCGGGTAAGGGTTAGGGTTAGGGTTAGGGTTAGGGTTAGGGGACGGGGACGGTTTAGGGTACCGGTTAGGGTACGTCAACGGTTTAGGGTGAGCGTACGTGTTAGGGTACGGGTTAGTGTTAGTGTACGGGTTAGGATTATGGGACGGGTGAGGGTAAGGCTTCGGGTAAGGGTTAGGGTTAGGGTTAGGGTTAGGGTTAGGGGACGGGGACGGTTTAGGGTACAGGTTAGGGTACGACAACGGTTTAGGGTGAGCGTACGTGTTAGGGTACTGGTTAGTGTTAGCGTACGGGTGAGGATTAGGGGACGGGTGAGTGTAAGGCTTCGGGTAAGGGTTAGGGTTAGGGTTAGGTTAGGGTTAGGGTTAGGGAACGGGGACGGTTTAGGGTACAGCTTAGGGTACGACAACGGTTTAGGGTGAGCGTACGTGTTAGGGTACGGGTTAGTGTTAGCGTACGGGTTAGGATTAGGGGACGGGTGAGGGTAAGGCTTCGGGTAAGGTTTAGTGTTAGGGTTAGGGTTAGGGTTAGTTGACGGGGACGGTTTAGGGTACAGGTTAGGGTACGACAATGGTTTAGGGTGAGTGTAAGTGTTAGGGTACGGGTTAGTGGTTGCGTACGGGTTAGGATTAGGGGACGGGTGAGGGTAAGGCTTCGGGTAAGGATTAGGGTTAGGGTTAGGGTTAGGGTAAGTGTTAGGGTATGGGGACGGTTTAGGGTACAGGTTAGGGTACGACAACGATTTAGTGTGAGCGTACGTGTTAGTGTACGGGTTAGTGTTAGCGTACGTGTTAGGATTAGGGGACGGGTGAGCGTAAGGCTTCGGGTAAGGGTTAGGGTTAGGGTTAGGGTTAGGGTTAGGGGACGGGGACGGGGACGGTTTAGGGTACAGGTTAGTGTACGACAACGATTTAGGGTGAGCGTACGTGTTAGGGTACGGGTTAGTGTTAGCGTACGGGTTAGGATTAGGGGACGGGTGAGGGTAAGGCTTCGGGTAAGGGTTAGTGTTAGTGTTAAGGTTAGGGTTAGGGGACGGGGACGGTTTAGGGTACAGGTTACGCTACGACAACGGTTTAGGGTGAGCGTACGTGTTAGGGTACGGTTTAGTGTTAGCGTACGGGTTAGGATAAGGGGACGGGTGAGGGTAAGGCTTCGGGTAAGGGTTAGGGTTAGGGTTAGTGTTAGTGGACGGGGACGGTTTAGGGTACAGGTTAGGGTACGACAACGGTTTAGGGTGAGCGTACGTGTTAGGGTATGGGTTAGTGTTAGCGTACGGGTTAGGATTAGGGGACGGGTGAGGGTAAGGCTTCGGGTAAGGGTTAGGGTAAGGGTTAGGGGACGGGGACGGGGACAGGGACGGGGACGGTTTAGGGTACAGGTTAAGGTACGACAACGATTTAGGGTGAGCGTACGTGTTAGGGTACGGGTTAGTGTTAGCGTATGGGTTAGGATTAGGGGACGGGAGAGGGTAAGGCTTCGGGTAAAGGTTAGGGTTAGGGTTAGGGTTACGGTTAGGGGACGGGGACGGGGACGGTTTAGGGTACAGTTTAGGGTACGACAACGGTTTAGGGTGAGCGTACGTGTTAGGGTACGGGTTAGTGTTAGCGTACGGGTTAGGATTAGGGGACGGGTGAGGGTAAGGCTTCGGGTAAGGGTTAGGGTTAGGGTTAGGGTTAGGGTTAGGGGACAGGGACGGTTTAGGGTACAGGTTAGGGTACGACAACGGTTTAGGGTGAGCGTACGTGTTAGGGTACGGGTTAGTGTTAGCGTACGAGTTAGGTTTAGGCGACGGGTGAGGGTAAGGCTTCGGGAAAGGGTTAGGGTTAGGGTTAGGGTTAGGGGTCGGGCACGGGGACGGTTTAGGGTACAAGTTAGGGTACGACAACGGTTTAGGGTGAGGGTACGTGTTAGGGTACGGGTTAGTGTTAGCGTATGGGTTAGGATTAGGGGACGGGTTAGGGTAAGGCTTCGGGTAAGGGTTAGGGTTAGGGTTAGGGTTAGGGTTAGGGGACGGGGACGGTTTAGGGTACAGGTTAGGGTACGGCAACCGTTTAGGGTGAGCATACGTGTTAGGGTACGGGTTAGTGTTAGCGTACGGGTTAGGATTAAGGGACGGGTGAGTGTAAGGCTTCGGGTAAGGGTTAGGGTTAGGGTTAGGGTTAGGGTTAGGGGACGGGGACGGGGATGGTTTAGGGTACAGGTTAGGGTACGACAACGGTTTAGGGTGAGCGTACGTGTTAGGGTACGGGTTAGTGTTAGCATACGGGTTAGAATTAGGGGACGGGTGAGGGTAAGGCTTCGGGTAAGGGTTAGGATTAGGGTTAGGGTTAGGGTTAGGGTTAGGGGACGGGGACGGGTTAGGGTACAGGTTAGGGTACGACAACGGTTTAGGGTGAGCGTACGTGTTTGGGTACGGGTTAGTGTTATTGTACGGGTTAGGATTAGGGGACGGGTGAGGGTAAGGCTTCGGGTAAGGGTTAGGGTTAGGGTTAGGGTTAAGGTTAGGGTTAGGGGACGGGGACGGTTTAGGGTACAGGTTAGGGTACGACAACGGTTTAGGGTGAGCGTACGTGTTAGGGTACGGGTTAGTGTTTGCGTACGGGTGAGGATTAGAGGACGGATGAGTGTAAGGCTTCGGTTAAGGGTTAGGGTTAGGGGACGGGGACGGTTTAGGGTACAGGTTAGGGTACGACAACGGTTTAGGGTGAGCGTACGTGTTTGGGTACGGGTTAGTGTTAGCGTACGGTTTAGGATTAGGGGACGGGTGAGGGTAAGGCTTCGGGTAAGGGTTAGGGTTAGGGTTAGGGTTAGGGTTAGTTGACGGGGACGGTTTAGGGTACAGGTTAGGGTACGACAATGGTTTAGGGTGAGTGTAAGTGTTAGGGTACGGGTTAGTGGTTGCGTACGGGTTAGGATTAGGGGACGGGTGAGGGTAAGGCTTCGGGTAAGGATTAGGGTTAGGGTTAGGGTTAGGGTAAGTGTTAGGGTATGGGGACGGTTTAGGGTACAGTTTAGGGTACGACAACGATTTAGTGTGAGCGTACGTGTTAGTGTACGGGTTAGTGTTAGCGTACGTGTTAGGATTAGGGGACGGGTGAGCGTAAGGCTTCGGGTAAGGGTTAGGGTTAGGGTTAGGGTTAGGGTTAGGGGACTGGGACGGGGACGGTTTAGGGTACAGGTTAGTGTAGGACAACGATTTAGGGTGAGCGTACGTGTTAGGGTACGGGTTAGTGTTAGCGTACGGGTTAGGATTAGGGGACGGGTGAGGGTAAGGCTTCGGGTAAGGGTTAGTGTTAGTGTTAAGGTTAGGGTTAGGGGACGGGGACGGTTTAGGGTACAGGTTACGCTACGACAACGGTTTAGGGTGAGCGTACGTGTTAGGGTACGGTTTAGTGTTAGCGTACGGGTTAGGATAAGGGGACGGGTGAGGGTAAGGCTTCGGGTAAGGGTTAGGGTTAGGGTTAGTGTTAGTGGACGGGGACGGTTTAGGGTACAGGTTAGGGTACGACAACGGTTTAGGGTGAGCGTACGTGTTAGGGTATGGGTTAGTGTTAGCGTACGGGTTAGGATTAGGGGACGGGTGAGGGTAAGGCTTCGGGTAAGGGTTAGGGTAAGGGTTAGGGGACGGGGACGGGGACAGGGACGGGGACGGTTTAGGGTACAGGTTAAGGTACGACAACGATTTAGGGTGAGCGTACGTGTTAGGGTACGGGTTAGTGTTAGCGTATGGGTTAGGATTAGGGGACGGGAGAGGGTAAGGCTTCGGGTAAAGGTTAGGGTTAGGGTTAGGGTTACGGTTAGGGGACGGGGACGGGGACGGTTTAGGGTACAGTTTAGGGTACGACAACGGTTTAGGGTGAGCGTACGTGTTAGGGTACGGGTTAGTGTTAGCGTACGGGTTAGGATTAGGGGACGGGTGAGGGTAAGGCTTCGGGTAAGGGTTAGGGTTAGGGTTAGGGTTAGGGTTAGGGGACAGGGACGGTTTAGGGTACAGGTTAGGGTACGACAACGGTTTAGGGTGAGCGTACGTGTTAGGGTACGGGTTAGTGTTAGCGTACGAGTTAGGTTTAGGCGACGGGTGAGGGTAAGGCTTCGGGAAAGGGTTAGGGTTAGGGTTAGGGTTAGGGGTCGGGCACGGGGACGGTTTAGGGTACAAGTTAGGGTACGACAACGGTTTAGGGTGAGGGTACGTGTTAGGGTACGGGTTAGTGTTAGCGTATGGGTTAGGATTAGGGGACGGGTTAGGGTAAGGCTTCGGGTAAGGGTTAGGGTTAGGGTTAGGGTTAGGGTTAGGGGACGGGGACGGTTTAGGGTACAGGTTAGGGTACGGCAACCGTTTAGGGTGAGCATACGTGTTAGGGTACGGGTTAGTGTTAGCGTACGGGTTAGGATTAAGGGACGGGTGAGTGTAAGGCTTCGGGTAAGGGTTAGGGTTAGGGTTAGGGTTAGGGTTAGGGGACGGGGACGGGGATGGTTTAGGGTACAGGTTAGGGTACGACAACGGTTTAGGGTGAGCGTACGTGTTAGGGTACGGGTTAGTGTTAGCATACGGGTTAGAATTAGGGGACGGGTGAGGGTAAGGCTTCGGGTAAGGGTTAGGATTAGGGTTAGGGTTAGGGTTAGGGTTAGGGGACGGGGACGGTTTAGGGTACAGGTTAGGGTACGACAACGGTTTAGGGTGAGCGTACGTGTTTGGGTACGGGTTAGTGTTATTGTACGGGTTAGGATTAGGGGACGGGTGAGGGTAAGGCTTCGGGTAAGGGTTAGGGTTAGGGTTAGGGTTAAGGTTAGGGTTAGGGGACGGGGACGGTTTAGGGTACAGGTTAGGGTACGACAACGGTTTAGGGTGAGCGTACGTGTTAGGGTACGGGTTAGTGTTTGCGTACGGGTGAGGATTAGAGGACGGATGAGTGTAAGGCTTCGGGTAAGGGTTAGGGTTAGGGGACGGGGACGGTTTAGGGTACAGGTTAGGGTACGACAACGGTTTAGGGTGAGCGTACGTGTTTGGGTACGGGTTAGTGTTAGCGTACGGTTTAGGATTAGGGGACGGGTGAGGGTAAGGCTTCGGGTAAGGGTTAGGGTTAGGGTTAGGGTTAGGGTTAGTTGACGGGGACGGTTTAGGGTACAGGTTAGGGTACGACAATGGTTTAGGGTGAGTGTAAGTGTTAGGGTACGGGTTAGTGGTTGCGTACGGGTTAGGATTAGGGGACGGGTGAGGGTAAGGCTTCGGGTAAGGATTAGGGTTAGGGTTAGGGTTAGGGTAAGTGTTAGGGTATGGGGACGGTTTAGGGTACAGGTTAGGGTACGACAACGATTTAGTGTGAGCGTACGTGTTAGTGTACGGGTTAGTGTTAGCGTACGTGTTAGGATTAGGGGACGGGTGAGCGTAAGGCTTCGGGTAAGGGTTAGGGTTAGGGTTAGGGTTAGGGTTAGGGGACGGGGACGGGGACGGTTTAGGGTACAGGTTAGTGTACGACAACGATTTAGGGTGAGCGTACGTGTTAGGGTACGGGTTAGTGTTAGCGTACGGGTTAGGATTAGGGGACGGGTGAGGGTAAGGCTTCGGGTAAGGGTTAGTGTTAGTGTTAAGGTTAGGGTTAGGGGACGGGGACGGTTTAGGGTACAGGTTACGCTACGACAACGTTTTAGGGTGAGCGTACGTGTTAGGGTACGGTTTAGTGTTAGCGTACGGGTTAGGATAAGGGGACGGGTGAGGGTAAGGCTTCGGGTAAGGGTTAGGGTTAGGGTTAGTGTTAGTGGACGGGGACGGTTTAGGGTACAGGTTAGGGTACGACAACGGTTTAGGGTGAGCGTACGTGTTAGGGTATGGGTAAGTGTTAGCGTACGGGTTAGGATTAGGGGACGGGTGAGGGTAAGGCTTCGGGTAAGGGTTAGGGTAAGGGTTAGGGGACGGGGACGGGGACAGGGACGGGGACGGTTTAGGGTACAGGTTAAGGTACGACAACGATTTAGGGTGAGCGTACGTGTTAGGGTACGGGTTAGTGTTAGCGTACGGGTTAGGATTAGGGGACGGGAGAGGGTAAGGCTTCGGGTAAAGGTTAGGGTTAGGGTTAGGGTTACGGTTAGGGGACGGGGACGGGGACGGTTTAGGGTACAGTTTAGGGTACGACAACGGTTTAGGGTGAGCGTACGTGTTAGGGTACGGGTTAGTGTTAGCGTACGGGTTAGGATTAGGGGACGGGTGAGGGTAAGGCTTCGGGTAAGGGTTAGGGTTAGGGTTAGGGTTAGGGTTAGGGGACAGGGACGGTTTAGGGTACAGGTTAGGGTACGACAACGGTTTAGGGTGAGCGTACGTGTTAGGGTACGGGTTAGTGTTAGCGTACGAGTTAGGTTTAGGCGACGGGTGAGGGTAAGGCTTCGGGAAAGGGTTAGGGTTAGGGTTAGGGTTAGGGGTCGGGCACGGGGACGGTTTAGGGTACAAGTTAGGGTACGACAACGGTTTAGGGTGAGGGTACGTGTTAGGGTACGGGTTAGTGTTAGCGTATGGGTTAGGATTAGGGGACGGGTTAGGGTAAGGCTTCGGGTAAGGGTTAGGGTTAGGGTTAGGGTTAGGGTTAGGGGACGGGGACGGTTTAGGGTACAGGTTAGGGTACGGCAACCGTTTAGGGTGAGCATACGTGTTAGGGTACGGGTTAGTGTTAGCGTACGGGTTAGGATTAAGGGACGGGTGAGTGTAAGGCTTCGGGTAAGGGTTAGGGTTAGGGTTAGGGTTAGGGTTAGGGGACGGGGACGGGGATGGTTTAGGGTACAGGTTAGGGTACGACAACGGTTTAGGGTGAGCGTACGTGTTAGGGTACGGGTTAGTGTTAGCATACGGGTTAGAATTAGGGGACGGTTGAGGGTAAGGCTTCGGGTAAGGGTTAGGATTAGGGTTAGGGTTAGGGTTAGGGTTAGGGGACGGGGACGGTTTAGGGTACAGGTTAGGGTACGACAACGGTTTAGGGTGAGCGTACGTGTTTGGGTACGGGTTAGTGTTATTGTACGGGTTAGGATTAGGGGACGGGTGAGGGTAAGGCTTCGGGTAAGGGTTAGGGTTAGGGTTAGGGTTAAGGTTAGGGTTAGGGGACGGGGACGGTTTAGGGTACAGGTTAGGGTACGACAACGGTTTAGGGTGAGCGTACGTGTTAGGGTACGGGTTAGTGTTTCCGTACGGGTGAGGATTAGAGGACGGATGAGTGTAAGGCTTCGGGTAAGGGTTAGGGTTAGGGGACGGGGACGGTTTAGGGTACAGGTTAGGGTACGACAACGGTTTAGGGTGAGCGTACGTGTTTGGGTACGGGTTAGTGTTAGCGTACGGTTTAGGATTAGGGGACGGGTGAGGGTAAGGCTTCGGGTAAGGGTTAGGGTTAGGGTTAGGGGCCGGGGACGGTTTAGGGTACAGGTTAGGGTACGACAACGGTTTAGGGTGAGCGTCCGTGTTAGGGTACGGGTTAGTGTTAGCGTACGGGTTAGGATTAGGGGACGGGTGAGGGTAAGGCTTCGGGTAAGGGTTAGGGTTAGGGTTAGGGTTAGGGTATGGGGATGGTTTAGGGTACAGGTTAGGTTAGGACAACGGTTTAGGGTGAGCGTACATGTTAGGGTACGGGTTAGTGTTATAGTACGGGTGAGGATTAGGGGACGGGTGAGGGTAAGGCTTCGGGTAAGGGTTAGGGTTAGGGTTAGGGGACGGGGACGGTTTAGGGTACAGGTTAGGGTACGACAACGGTTTAAGGTGAGCGTACGTGTTAGGGTACGGGTTAGTGTTAGCGTACGGGTTAGGATTAGGGGACGGGTGAGGGTAAGGCTTCGGGTAAGTGTTAGGGTTAGGGTTAGGGTTAGGGTACGGGGACGGCTTAGGGTACAGGTTAGGGTAAGACAACGATTTAGGGTGAGCGTACGTGTTAGGGTACGGGTTAGTGATAGCGAACGGGTTAGGATTAGGGGACGGGTGAGGGTAAGGCTTCGGGTAAGGTTTAGGGTTAGGGTTAGTTGACGGGACGGTTTAGGGTACAGGTTAGGCTACGACAACGGTTTAGGGTGAGCGTACGTGTTAGTTTACGGGTTAGTGTTAGCGTACAGGTTAGGATTAGGGGACGGGTGAGGGTAAGGCTTTGGGTAAGTGTTAGGGTTTGGGTTAGGGTTAGGGTTAGGGTTAGGGTTCAGGGACGGTTTAGGGTACAGGTTAGGGTACGACAACAATTTAGGGTGAGCGTACGTGTTAGGGTACGGGTTAGTGTTAGCGTACGAGTTAGGATTTGGGGACGGGTGAGGGTAAGGCTTCGTGTAAGGGTTAGGGTTAGGGTTAGGGTTATGGGACGGGGATGGTTTAGGGTACAGCTTAGGCTGCGTCAACGGTTTAGGGTGTGCGTACGTGTTAGGGTACGGGTTAGTGTTAGCGTACGGGTTAGGATTAGGGGACGGGTGAGGGTAAGGCTTCGGGTAAGGGTTAGGGTTAGGGTTAGGGTTAGGGTTAGGGTTAGGGTTAGGGGACGGGGACAGGGACGGTTTAGGGTACATTTTAGGGTATGACAACGGTTTAGGGTGAGCGTACATGTTAGGGTATGGGTTAGTGTTAGCGTACGGGTTAGGATTAGGGGACGGGTGAGGGTAAGGCTTCGGGTAAGGTTTAGGGTTAGGGTTAGGGTTAGGGATAGGGTTAGGGGAAGGGGACGGTTTAGGGTACAGGTTAGGGTACGACAACGGTTTAGGGTGAGCGTACGTGTTAGGGTACGGGTTAGTGTTATCGTACGGGTGAGGATTAGGGGACGGGTGAGGGTAAGGCTTCGGGTAAGTGTTACGGTTAGGGTTAGGTGACGGGGACGGTTTAGGGTACAGGTTAGGATACGACAACGGTTTAGGGTGAGCATACGTGTTAGGGTACGGGTTAGTGTTAGCGCACGGGTTAGGATAAGGGGACGGGTGAGGTTAAGGCTTCGGGTAAGGGTTAGTGTTAGGGTTAGGGTTAGGGGACGGGGACGGTTTAGGGTACAGGTTAGGGTACGACCACGGTTTAGGGTGAGCGTACGTGTTAGGGTACGTGTTAGTGTTAGCGTACGGATTAGGATTAGGGGACGGGTGAGGGTAAGGCTTCGGGTATGTGTTAGGGTTAGGGTTAGGGTTAGGGTACGGGGACGGTTTAGGGTACAGGTTAGGGTACGACAACGATTTAGGGTGAGCGTACGTGTTAGGGTAGGGGTTAGTGTTAGCGTACGGGTTAGGATTAGGGGACGGGTGAGGGTAAGGCTTCGGGTAAGGGATAGGGTTAGGGTTAGGGTTAGGGGACGGGGACGGTTTAGGGTACAGGTTAGGATATGACAACGGTTTAGGGTGAGCGTACGTGTTAGGGTATGGGTTAGTGTTAGCGTACGGGTTAGGATTAGGGGACGGGTGAGGGTAAGGCTTCGGGTAAGGGTTAGGGTTAGGGTTAGGGTTAGGGTTAGGGGACGGGGACGGGGACGGTTTAGGGTACAGGTTAGGGTACGACCACGGTTTAGGGTGAGCGTACGTGTTATGGTACGGGTTAGTGTTAGCGTACGGTTTAGGATTAGGGGACGGGTAAGAGTAAGGCTTCTGGTAAGGGTTAGGGTTAAGGTTAGGGTTAGGGGATGGGGACGGTTTAGGGTACAGGTTAGTGTACGACAACGGTTTAGGGTAAGCGTACGTGTTAGGGTACGTGTTAGTGTTGGCGTACGGGTTAGTATTAGGGGACGGGTGAGGGTAAGGCTTCGGGTAAGGGTTAGGGTTAGGGTTAGGGTTAGGGGACGGGGACGGGGACGGTTTAGGGTACAGGTTAGGGTACGAAGACGGTTTAGGGTGAGCTTACGTGTTAGGGTACGATTTAGTGTTAGCGTAAGTGTTAGGATTAGGGGACGGGTGAGGGTAAGTCTTCGGGTAAGGGTTAGGGTTAGGCTTAGGGTTAGGGTTAGGGTTAGGGGACGGGGACGGTTTAGGGTACAGGTTAGTGTACGACAACGGTGTAGGGTGAGCGTACGTGTTGGGGTACGGGTTAGTGTTAGCGTACGTGTTAGGATTAGGGGACGGGTGAGGGTAAGGCTTCGGGTAAGGGTTAGGGTTAGTGTTAGGGATAGGGTTAGGGTTACGGGACGGGAACAGGGACGGATTAGGGTACAGGTTAGGGTACGACAACAGTTTAGGGTGAGCGTACGTGTTAGGGTACGGGTTAGTGTTAGCGTACGGGTTAGGATTAGGGGACGGGTGAGGGTAAGGCTTCGGGTAAGGGTTAGGGTTAGGGTTAAGGGACGGGGACGGGGACGGGGACGGCGCCGGTTTAGGGTACAGGTTAGTGTACGACAACGGTTTAGGGTGAGCGTACGTGTTAGGGTACGGTTTAGTGTTAGCGTACGGGTTAGGATTAGGGGACGGGTGAGGGTAAGGCTTCGGGTAAGCGTTAGGGTTAGGGTTAGGGTTAGGGGACGGGGACGGTTTAGGGTACAGGTTAGTGTACGACAACGGTTTAGGTTTAGCGTACGTTTTAGGGTACGGGTTAGTGTTAGCGTACGGGTTAGGATTAGGGGACGGGTGAGGGTAAGGCTTCGGGTAAGGGTTAGGGTTAGGGTTAGGGTTAGGGGACGGGGATGGTTTAGGGTACAAGTTATGGTACGACAACGGTTTAGGGTGAGCGTACGTGTTAGGGTACGGGTTAGTGTTAGCGTACGGGTTAGGATTAGGGAACGGGTGAGGGTAAGGCTTCGGGTAAGGGTTAGGGTTAGGGTTAGGGGACGGGGACGGTTTAGGGTACAGGTTAGGGTACGACAACGGTTTAGGGTGAGCGTACGTGTTAGGGTACGGGTTAGTGTTAGCGTACGGGTTAGGATTAGGGGACGGGTGAGGGTAAGGCTTCGGGTAAGGGTTAGGGTTAGGGTTAGGGTTAGGGTTAGGGTTAGGGGACGGGGACCGTTTAGGGTACAGGTTAGGGTACAACAACGGTTTAGGGGGAGCGTACGTGTTAGGGTACGGGTTAGTGTTAGCGTACGGGTTAGGATTAGGGGACGGGTGAGCGTAAGGCTTCGGGTAAGGGTTAGGGTTAGGGTTAGGGTTAGGGTTAGGAGACGGGGACGGGGACGGTTTAGGGTACAGGTTAGTGTACGACAACGATTTAGGGTGAGCGTACGTGTTAGGGTACGGGTTAGTGTTAGCGTACGGGTTAGGATTAGGGGACGGGTGAGGGTAAGGCTTCGGGTAAGGGTTAGGGTTAGGGTTAGGGTTAGGGTTAGGGTTAGGGTTAGGGGACAGGGATGGTTTAGCATACAGGGTAGGGTACGACAACGGTTTAGGGTGAGCGTACGTGTTAGGGTACGGGTTAGTGTTAGCGTACGGGTTAGGATTAGGGGACGGGTGAGCGTAAGGCTTCGGGTAAGGGTTAGGGTTAGGGTTAGGGTTAGGGTTAGGGGACGGGGACGGGGACGGTTTAGGGTACAGGTTAGTGTACGACAACGATTTAGGGTGAGCGTACGTGTTAGGGTACGGGTTAGTGTTAGCGTACGGGTTAGGATTAGGGGACGGGTGAGGGTAAGGCTTCGGGTAAGGGTTAGGGTTAGTGTTAAGGTTAGGGTTAGGGGACGGGGACGGTTTAGGGTACAGGTTACGCTACGACAACGGTTTAGGGTGAGCGTACGTGTTAGGGTACGGTTTAGTGTTAGCGTACGGTTTAGGATAAGGGGACGGGTGAGGGTAAGGCTTCGGGTAAGGGTTAGGGTTAGGGTTAGTGTTAGTGGACGGGGACGGTTTAGGGTACAGGTTAGGGTACGACAACGGTTTATGGTGAGCGTACGTGTTAGGGTATGGGTTAGTGTTAGCGTACGGGTTAGGATTAGGGGACGGGTGAGGGTAAGGCTTCGGGTAAGGGTTAGGGTTAGGGTTAGGGGACGGGGACGGGGACAGGGACGGGGACGGTTTAGGGTACAGGTTAAGGTACGACAACGATTTAGGGTGAGCGTACGTGTTAGGGTACTGGTTAGTGTTAGCGTACGGGTTAGGATTAGGGGACGGGAGAGGGTAAGGCTTCGGGTAAAGGTTAGGGTTAGGGTTAGGGTTACGGTTAGGGGACGGGGACGGGGACGGTTTAGGGTACAGTTTAGGGTACGACAACGGTTTAGGGTGAGCGTACGTGTTAGGGTACGGGTTAGTGTTAGCGTACGGGTTAGGATTAGGGGACGGGTGAGGGTAACGCTTCGGGTAAGGGTTAGGGTTAGGGTTAGGGTTAGGGTTAGGGGACAGGGACGGTTTAGGGTACAGGTTAGGGTACGACAACGGTTTAGGGTGAGCGTACGTGTTAGGGTACGGGTTAGTGTTAGCGTAAGAGTTAGGTTTAGGCGACGGGTGAGGGTAAGGCTTCGGGAAAGGGTTAGGGTTAGGGTTAGGGTTAGGGTTAGGGGACGGTTACGGTTTAGGGTACAGGTTAGGGTTCGGCAACCGTTTAGGGTGAGCATACGTGTTAGGGTACGGGTTAGTGTTAGCGTACGGGTTAGGATTAAGGGACGGGTGAGTGTAAGGCTTCGGGTAAGGGTTAGGGTTAGGGTTAGGGTTAGGGTTAGGGGACGGGGACGGGGATGGTTTAGGGTACAGGTTAGGGTACGACAACGGTTTAGGGTGAGCGTACGTGTTAGGGTAGGGGTTAGTGTTAGCATACGGGTTAGAATTAGGGGACGGGTGAGGGTAAGGCTTCGGGTAAGGGTTAGGATTAGGGTTAGGGTTAGGGTTAGGGGACGGGGACGGTTTAGGGTACCGGTTAGGGTACGACAACGGTTTAGGGTGAGCGTACGTGTTTGGGTACGGGTTAGTGTTATTGTACGGGTTAGGATTAGGGGACGGGTGAGGGTAAGGCTTCGGGTAAGGGTTAGGGTTAGGGTTAAGGTTAGGGTTAGGGGACGGGGACGGTTTAGGGTACAGGTTAGGGTACGACAACGGTTTAGGGTGAGCGTACGTGTTAGGGTACGGGTTAGTGTTTGCGTACGGGTGAGGATTAGAGGACGGATGAGTGTAAGGCTTCGGGTAAGGGTTAGGGTTAGGGGACGGGGACGGTTTAGGGTACAGGTTAGGGTACGACACCGGTTTAGGGTGAGCGTACGTGTTTGGGTACGGGTTAGTGTTAGCGTACGGTTTAGGATTAGGGGACGGGTGAGGGTAAGGCTTCGGGTAAGGGTTAGGGTTAGGGTTAGGGGACGGGGACGGTTTAGGGTACAGGTTAGGGTACGACAACGGTTTAGGGTGAGCGTCCGTGTTAGGGTACGGGTTAGTGTTAGCGTACGGGTTAGGATTAGGGGACGGGTGAGGGTAAGGCTTCGGGTAAGGGTTAGGGTTAGGGTTAGGGTTAGGGTTAGGGGACGGGGACGGTTTAGGGTACAGGTTAGGGTACGACAACGGTTTAGGGTGAGGGTACGTGTTAGGGTACGGGTTAGTGTTAGCGTATGGGTTAGGATTAGGGGACGGGTTAGGGTAAGGCTTCGGGTAAGGGTTTGGGTTAGGGTTAGGGTTAGGGTTAGGGGACGGTTACGGTTTAGGGTACAGGTTAGGGTACGGCAACCGTTTAGGGTGAGCATACGTGTTAGGGTACGGGTTAGTGTTAGCGTACGGGTTAGGATTAAGGGACGGGTGAGTGTAAGGCTTCGGGTAAGGGTTAGGGTTAGGGTTAGGGTTAGGGTTAGGGGACGGGGACGGGGATGGTTTAGGGTACAGGTTAGGGTACGACAACGGTTTAGGGTGAGCGTACGTGTTAGGGTACGGGTTAGTGTTAGCATACGGGTTAGAATTAGGGGACGGGTGAGGGTAAGGCTTCGGGTAAGGGTTAGGATTAGGGTTAGGGTTAGGGTTAGGGGACGGGGACGGTTTAGGGTACAGGTTAGGGTACGACAACGGTTTAGGGTGAGCGTACGTGTTTGGGTACGGGTTAGTGTTATTGTACGGGTTAGGATTAGGGGACGGGTGAGGGTAAGGCTTCGGGTAAGGGTTAGGGTTAGGGTTAGGGTTAAGGTTAGGGTTAGGGGACGGGGACGGTTTAGGGTACAGGTTAGGGTACGACAACGGTTTAGGGTGAGCGTACGTGTTAGGGTACGGGTTAGTGTTTGCGTACGGGTGAGGATTAGAGGAGGGATGAGTGTAAGGCTTCGGGTAAGGGTTAGGGTTAGGGGACGGGGACGGTTTAGGGTACAGGTTAGGGTACGACAACGGTTTAGGGTGAGCGTACGTGTTTGGGTACGGGTTAGTGTTAGCGTACGGTTTAGGATTAGGGGACGGGTGAGGGTAAGGCTTCGGGTAAGGGTTAGGGTTAGGGTTAGGGGACGGGGACGGTTTAGGGTACAGGTTAGGGTACGACAACGGTTTAGGGTGAGCGTCCGTGTTAGGGTACGGGTTAGTGTTAGCGTACGGGTTAGGATTAGGGGACGGGTGAGGGTAAGGCTTCGGGTAAGGGTTAGGGTTAGGGTTAGGGTTAGGGTTAGGGGACGGGGACGGTTTAGGGTACAGGTTAGGGTACGACAACGGTTTAGGGTGAGCGTATGTGTTAGGGTACGGGTTAGTGTTAGCGTACGGGTTAGGATAAGGGTACGGGTGAGGGTAAGGCTTCGGGTAAGGGTTAGGGTTAGGGTTAGGGTTAGGGTTAGGGTACGGGGATGGTTTAGGGTACAGGTTAGGTTAGGACAACGGTTTAGGGTGAGCGTACATGTTAGGGTACGCGTTAGTGTTATAGTACGGTGAGGATTAGGGGACGGGTGAGGGTAAGGCTTCGGGTAAGGGTTAGGGTTAGGGTTAGGGGACGGGGACGGTTTAGGGTACAGGTTAGGGTACGACAACGGTTTAAGGTGAGCGTACGTGTTAGGGTACGGGTTAGTGTTAGCGTACGGGTTAGGATTAGGGGACGGGTGAGGGTAAGGCTTCGGGTAAGTGTTAGGGTTAGGGTTAGGGTTAGGGTACGGGGACGGCTTAGGGTACAGGTTAGGGTACGACAACGATTTAGGGTGAGCGTACGTGTTAGGGTACGGGTTAGTGATAGCGAACGGGTTAGGATTAGGGGACGGGTGAGGGTAAGGCTTCGGGTAAGGGTTAGGGTTAGGGTTAGTTGCCGGGACGGTTTAGGGTACAGGTTAGGCTACGACAACGGTTTAGGGTGAGCGTACGTGTTAGGTTACGGGTTAGTGTTAGTGCACAGGTTAGGATTAGGGGACGGGTGAGGTTAAGGCTTCGGGTAAGTGTTAGGGTTTGGGTTAGGGTTAGGGTTAGGGTTAGGGTTCAGGGACGGTTTAGGGTACAGGTTAGGGTACGACAACAATTTAGGGTGAGCGTACGTGTTAGGGTACGGGTTAGTGTTAGCGTACGAGTTAGGATTAGGGGACGGGTGAGGGTAAGGCTTCGTGTAAGGGTTAGGGTTAGGGTTAGGGTTATGGGACGGGGATGGTTTAGGGTACAGGTTAGGCTGCGTCAACGGTTTAGGGTGTGCGTACGTGTTAGGGTACGGGTTAGTGTTAGCGTACGGGTTAGGATTAGGGGACGGGTGAGGGTAAGGCTTCGGGTAAGGGTTAGGGTTAGGGTTAGGGTTAGGGTTAGGGGACGGGGACGGGGACGGTTTAGGGTACAGGTTAGGGTACGACCACGGTTTAGGGTGAGCGTACGTGTTAGGGTACGGGTTAGTGTTAGCGTACGGTTTAGGATTAGGGGACGGGTAAGAGTAAGGCTTCGGGTAAGGGTTAGGGTTAAGGTTAGGGTTAGGGGATGGGGACGGTTTAGGGTACAGGTTAGTGTACGACAACGGTTTAGGGTGAGCGTACGTGTTAGGGTACGTGTTAGTGTTGGCGTACGGGTTAGTATTAGGGGACGGGTTAGGGTAAGGCTTCGGGTAAGGGTTAGGGTTAGGGTTAGGGTTAGGGGACGGGGACGGGGACGGTTTAGGGTACAGGTTAGGGTACGAAGACGGTTTAGGGTGAGCTTACGTGTTAGGGTACGATTTAGTGTTAGCGTAAGTGTTAGGATTAGGGGACGGGTGAGGGTAAGTCTTCGGGTAAGGGTTAGGGTTAGGCTTAGGGTTAGGGTTAGGGTTAGGGGACGGGGACGGTTTAGGGTACAGGTTAGTGTACGACAACGGTTTAGGGTGAGCGTACGTGTTAGGGTACGGGTTAGTGTTAGCTAACGTGTTAGGATTAGGGGACGGGTGAGGGTAAGGCTTCGGGTAAGGGTTAGGGTTAGTGTTAGGGTTAGGGTTAGGGTTACGGGACGGGAACAGGGACGGTTTAGGGTACAGGTTAGGGTACGACAACAGTTTAGGGTGAGCGTACGTGTTAGGGTACGGGTTAGTGTTAGCGTACGGGTTAGGATTAGGGGACGGGTGAGGGTAAGGCTTCGGGTAAGGGTTAGGGTTAGGGTTAGGGGACGGGGACGGCGCCGGTTTAGGGTACAGGTTAGTGTACGACAACGGTTTAGGTGAGCGTACGTGTTAGGGTACGGTTTAGTGTTAGCGTACGGGTTAGGATTAGGGGACGGGTGAGGGTAAGGCTTCGGGTAAGCGTTAGGGTTAGGGTTAGGGTTAGGGGACGGGGACGATTTAGGGTACAGGTTAGTGTACGACAACGGTTTAGGTTTAGCGTACGTTTTAGGGTACGGGTTAGTGTTAGCGTACGGGTTAGGATTAGGGGACGGGTGAGGGTAAGGCTTCGGGTAAGGGTTAGGGTTAGGGTTAGGGTTAGGGGACGGGGATGGTTTAGGGTACAAGTTATGGTACGACAACGGTTTAGGGTGAGCGTACGTGTTAGGGTAGGGGTTAGTGTTAGCGTACGGGTTAGGATTAGGGAACGGGTGAGGGTAAGGCTTCGGGTAAGGGTTAGGGTTAGGGTTAGGGGACGGGGACGGTTTAGGGTACAGGTTAGGGTACGACAACGGTTTAGGGTGAGCGTACGTGTTAGGGTACGGGTTAGTGTTAGCGTACGGGTTAGGATTAGGGGACGGGTGAGGGTAAGGCTTCGGGTAAGGGTTAGGGTTAGGGTTAGGGTTAGGGTTAGGGTTAGGGGACGGGGAACGTTTAGGGTACAGGTTAGGGTACAACAACGGTTTAGGGGGAGCGTACGTGTTAGGGTACGGGTTAGTGTTAGCGTACGGGTTAGGATTAGGGGACGGGTGAGCGTAAGGCTTCGGGTAAGGGTTAGGGTTAGGGTTAGGGTTAGGGTTAGGGGACGGGGACGGGGACGGTTTAGGGTACAGGTTAGTGTACGACAACGATTTAGGGTGAGCGTACGTGTTAGGGTACGGGTTAGTGTTAGCGTACGGGTTAGGATTAGGGGACGGGTGAGGGTAAGGCTTCGGGTAAGGGATAGGGTTAGGGTTAGGGTTAGGGTTAGGGGACGGGGACGGTTTAGGGTACAGGTTAGGGTACGACAACGGTTTAGGGTGAGCGTACGTGTTAGGGTACGGGTTAGTGTTAGCGTACGGGTTAGGATTAGGGGACGGGTGAGGGTAAGGCTTCGGGTAAGGGTTAGGGTTAGGGTTAGGGTTAGGGTTAGGGTTACGGGAAGGGGAAAGGGACGGTTTAGGGTACAGGTTAGGGTACGACAACAGTTTAGGGTGAGCGTACGTGTTAGGGTACGGGTTAGTGTTAGCGTACGGGTTAGGTTTAGGGGACGGGTGAGGGTAAGGCTTCGGGTAAGGGTTAGGGTTAGGGTTAGGGTTAGGGGACGGGGACGGGGACGGCGCCGGTTTAGGGTACAGGTTAGTGTACGACAACGATTTAGGGTGACCGTACGTGTTAGGGTACGGGTTAGTGTTAGCGTACGGGTTAGGATTAGGGGACGGGTGAGGGTAAGGCTTCGGGTAAGCGTTAGGGTTAGGGTTAGGGTTAGGGTTAGGGTTAGGGAACGGGGACGGTTTAGGGTACAGGTTAGGGTACGACAACGGTTTAGGGTGAGCGTAAGTTTTAGGGTACGGGTTAGTGTTAGCGTACGGGTTAGGATTAGGGGACGGGTGAGGGTAAGGCTTCGGGTAAGGGTTAGGTTAGGGTTAGGGTTAGGGGACGGGGACGGTTTAGGGTACAAGTTAGGGTACGACAACAGTTTAGGGTGAGCGTACGTGTTAGGATACGGTTTAGTGTTAGCGTACGGGTTAGAATTATGGGACGGGTGAGGGTAAGGCTTCGGGTAAGGGTTAGGTTTAGGGTTAGGGTTAGGGTTAGGGGACGCGGACGGTTTAGGGTACAGGTTAGGGTACGACAAAGGTTTAGGGTGAGCGTACGTGTTAGGGTACAGGTTAGTGTTAGCGTACGGGTTAGGATTAGGGGACGGGTGAGGGTAAGGCTTCGGGTAAGGGTTAGGGTTAGGGTTAGGGTTAGGGTTAGGGTTAGGGGACGGGGACGGTTTAGGGTACAGGTTAGGGTACGAAAACGGTTTAGGGTGAGCGTACGTGTTAGGGTACGGGTTAGTGTTAGCGTACGGGTTAGGATAAGGGGACGGGTGAGGGTAAGGTTTCGGGTAAGAGTTAGGGTTAGGGTTAGGGTTAGGGGACGGGGACGGTTTAGGGTACAGGTTAGGGTACGACAATGGTTTAAGGTGAGCGTACGTGTTAGGGTACGGGTTAGTGTTAGCGTACGGGTTAGGATTAGGGGACGGGTGAGGGTAAGGCTTCGGGTAAGTGTTAGGGTTAGGGTTAGGGTTAGGGTTAGGGTTAGGGGACGGGGACGGTTTAGGGTACAGGTTAGGGTACGACAACGGTTTAGGGTGAGCGTACGTGTTAGGGTACGGGTTAGTGTTAGCGTACGGGTTAGGATTAGGGGACGGGTGAGTGTACGTCTTCGGGTAAGTGTTAGGGTTAGGGTTAGGGTTAGGGTTAGTGTTCGGGGACGGTTTAGGGTACAGGTTAGGGTACGACAACGATTTAGGGTGAGCGTACGTGTTAGGGTACGGGTTAGTGTTAGCGTACGAGTTAGGATTAGGGGACGGATGAGGGTAAGGCTTCGGGTAAGGGTTAGGGATAGGGTTAGGGTTAGGGTTAGGGGACGGGGACGGTTTAGGGTACAGGTTAGGCTGCGACAACGTTTTAGGGTGAGCGTACGTGTTAGGGTACGGGTTAGTGTTAGCGTACGGTTTAGGATTAGGGGACGGGTGAGGGTAAGGCTTCGGGTAAGTGTTAGGGTTAGGGTTAGGGCTAGGGTTAGGGTTAGGGGACGGGGACAGGGACGGTTTAGGGTACAGGTTAGGGTATGGGTTAGTGTTAGCGTACGGGTTAGGATTAGGGGACGGGTGAGGGTAAGGCTTCGGGTAAGGGTTAGGGTTAGGGTTAGGGGACGGGGACGGGGACGGGGACGGGGACGGTTTAGGGTACAGGTTAGGGTACGACAACGTTTTAGGGTGAGCGTACGTGTTAGGGTACGGGTTAGTGTTAGCGTACGGGTTAGGATTAGGGGACGGGTGAGGGTAAGGCTTCGGGTAAGGGTTAGGGTTAGGTTTAGGGGACGGGGACGGGGACTGGGACGGTTTAGGGTACAGGTTAGGGTACAACAACGGTTTAGGGTGAGCTTACGTGTTAGGGTACGAGTTAGTGTTAGCGTACAGGTTAGGAATAGGGGATGGGTGAGGGTAAGGGTTAGGGTTGGGGCTAGGGTTAGGGTTAGGGTTAGGGTTAGGGGACGGGGACGGTTTAGGGTACAGGTTAGGGTACGACAACGGTTTAGGGTGAGCGTACGTGTTAGGGTACGGGTTAGTGTTAGCGTACGGGTTAGGATTAGGGGACGGGTGAGGGTAAGGCTTCGGGTAAGGGTTAGGGTTAGGGTTAGGGGACGGGGACGGGGATGGGGACGGTTTAGGGTACAGGTTAGGGTACGACAACGGTTTAGGGTGAGCGTACGTGTTAGGGTACGGTTTAGTGTTAGCGTACGGTTTAGGATTAGGGGACGGGTGAGGGTAAGGCTTCGGGTAAGGGTTAGGGTTAGGGTTAGGGTTAGGGGACGGGGACGGAGACGGTTTAGGGTACAGGTTAGGGTACAACAACAGTTTAGGTTGAGCGTACGTGTTAGGGTACGGGTTATTGTTAGCGTACGGGTTAGGATTAATGGACGGGTGAGGGTAAGGCTTCGGGTAAGGGTTAGGGTTAGGGTTAGGGTTAGGGTTAGGGGACGGGGACGGTTTAGGGTACAGGTTAAGGTACGACAACGGTTTAGGGTGAGCGTACGTGTTAGGGTACGGGCTAGTGTTAGCGTACGGGTTAGGATTAGGGGAAGGGTGAGGGTAAGGCTTCGGGCAAGTGTTAGGGTTAGGGTTAGGGTTAGGGTTAGGGGACGGGCACGGGGACGGTTTAGGGTACAGGTTAGGGTATGACAACCGTTTAGGGTGAGCGTACGTGTTAGGGTACGGGTTAGTGTTAGCTTACGGGTTAGGATTAGGGGACGGGTGAGTGTTAGGCTTCGGGTAAGTGTTAGGGTTAGGGTTAGGGTTAGGGTTATGGGACGGGGACGTTTTAGGGTACAGGTTAGTGTACGACAACGGTTTAGGGTGAGCGTACGTGTTAGGGTACGGGTTAGCGTTAGCGTTAGGGTTAGGATTAGGGGACGGGTGAGGGTAAGGCTTCTGGTAAGGGTTAGGGTTAGGGTTAGGGTTCGGGTTAGGTTTAGGGGACGGGGACGGGGACGGGGATGGTTTAGGGTACAGGATAGTGTAGGACTACGGTTTAGGGTGAGCGTACGTGTTAGGGTATGGGTTAGTGTTAGTGTACGGGTTAGGATTAGGGGACGGGTGAGGGTAAGGCTTCGGGTAAGGGTTAGGGTTAGGGTTAGGGTTAGGTTTAGGGGACGGGGACGGGGACGGGGACGGTTTAGGGTACAGGTTAGTGTATGATAATGGTTTAGGGTGAGCTTACGTGCTAGGGTACGGGTTAGTGTCAGCGTACGGGTTAGGATTAGGGGACGGGTGAGGGTAAGGCTTCGGGTAAGCGTTAGGGTTAGGGTTAGGGGCGGGGACGGTTTAGGGTACAGTTTAGGGTACGACAACAGTTTAGGTTGAGCGTACGTGTTAGGGTGCGGGTTAGTGTTAGCGCACGGGTTAGGATTAGGGGACGGGTGAGGGTAAGGCTTCGGGTAAGGGTTAGGGTTAGGGTTAGGGTTAGGGTTAGGGGACGGGGACGGGGACGGTTTAGGGTACAGGTTAGGGTACGACAACGGTTTAGGGTGAGCGTACGTGTTAGGGTACGGTTTAGTGTTAGCGTACGGTTTAGGATTAGGGGACGGGTGAGGGTAAGGCTTCGGGTAAGGGTTAGGGTTAGGGTTAGGGTTAGGGGACGGGGACGGGGACAGTTTAGGGTACAGGTTAGGGTACAACAACAGTTTAGGTTGAGCGTACGTGTTAGGGTACGGGTTAGTGTTAGCGTACGGGTTAGGATTAGGGGACGGGTGAGGGTAAGGCTTCGGGTAAGTGTTATGTTTAGGGTTAGGGTTAGGGTTAGGGTTAGGGTACAGGGACGGTTTAGGGTACAGGTTAGGGTACGACAATGTTTTAGGGTGAGCGTACGTGTTAGGGTACGGGTTAGTGTTAGCGTACGGGTTAGGATTAGGGGACGGGTGAGGGTAAGGCTTCGGGTAAGGGTTAGGGTTAGGGTTAGGGTTAGGGTTAGGGGACGGGCACGGGGACGGTTTAGGGTACAGGTTAGGGTATGACAACGGTTTAGGGTGAGCGTATGTGTTAGGGTACGGGTTAGTGTTAGCGTACGGTTTAGGATTAGGGGACGGGTGAGGGTAAGGCTTCGGGTAAGGGTTAGGGTTAGGGTTAGGTTTAGGGTTAGGGTTAGGGTTAGGGTTAGGGTTAGCGTTAAGGGACGGGGACGGTTTAGGGTACAGGTTAGGGTACGACAACGGTTTAGGGTGAGCGTACGTGTTAGGGTACGGGTTAGTGTTAGCGTACGGGTGAGGATTATGGGACGGGTGAGTGTAAGTTTTCGGGGAAGGGTTAGGGTTAGGGTTAGGGTTAGCGTTAAGGGACGGGGACGGTTTAGGGTACAGGTTAGGGTACGACAACGATTTAGGGTGAGCGTACGTGTTAGGGTACGGGATAGTGTTAGGGTACGGGTTAGCATTAGGGGACGGGTGAGGGTAAGGCTTCGGGTAAGGGTTAGGGTTAGGGTTAGGGTTAGGGTTAGGGGACGGGGACGGTTTAGTGTACAGGTTAGGGTACGACAACGGTTTAGGGTGAGCGTACGTGTTAGGGTACGGGTTAGTGTTAGCGTACGGGTTAGGATAAGGGGATGGGTGAGGCTAAGGCTTCGGGTAAGGGTTAGGGTTAGTGTTAGGGTTAGGGTTAGGGGACGGGGACAGTTTAGGGTACAGGTTAGGGTACGACAACGGTTTAGGGTGAGCGTACGTGTTAGGGTACGGGTTAGTGTTAGCGTACGGGTTAGGATTAGGGGACGGGTGAGGGTAAGGCTTCGGGTAAGTGTTAGGTTTAGGGTTAGGGTTAGGATTAGGGGATGGGGATGGTTTAGGGTACAGGTTAGAGTACGACAACGGTTTAGGGTGAGCGTACGTGTTAGGGTACGGGTTAGTGTTAGCGTACGGGTTAGGATAAGGGGACGGGTGAGGGTAAGGCTTTGGGTAAGGGTTAGGGTTAGGGTTAGGGTTAGGGTTAGGGGACGGGGACGGTTTAGGGTACCGGTTAGGGTACGTCAACGGTTTAGGGTGAGCGTACGTGTTAGGGTACGGGTTAGTGTTAGTGTACGGGTTAGGATTAAGGGACGGGTGAGGGTAAGGCTTCGGGTAAGGGTTAGGGTTAGGGTTAGGGTTAGGGTTAGGGGACGGGGACGGTTTAGGGTACAGGTTAGGGTACGACAACGGTTTAGGGTGAGCGTACGTGTTAGGGTATGGGTTAGTGTTAGCGTACGGGTGAGGATTAGGGGACGGGTGAGTGTAAGGCTTCGGGTAAGGGTTAGGGTTAGGGTTAGGTTAGGGTTAGGGTTAGGGAACGGGGACGGTTTAGGGTACAGCTTAGGGTACGACAACGGTTTAGGGTGAGCGTACGTGTTAGGGTACGGGTTAGTGTTAGCGTACGGGTTAGGATTAGGGGACGGGTGAGGGTAAGGCTTCGGGTAAGTGTTAGGTTTACGGTTAGGGTTAGGATTAGGGGACGGGGACGGTTTAGGGTACAGGTTAGGGTACGACAACGGTTTAGGGTGAGCGTACGTGTTAGGGTACGGGTTAGTGTTAGCGTACGGTTTAGGATAAGGGGACGGGTGAGGGTAAGGCTTCGGGTAAGGGTTAGGGTTAGGGTTAGGGTTAGGGGACGGGGACGGGGATGGTTTAGGGTACAGGTTAGGGTACGACAACGGTTTAGGGTGAGCGTACGTGATAGGGTACGGTTTAGTGTTAGCGTACGGGTTAGGATTAGGGGACGGGTGAGGGTAAGGCTTTGGGTTAAGGATAGGGTTAGGGTTAGGGTTAGGGTTGGGGACGGGGACGGGGACGGTTTAGGGTACAGGTTAGGGTACGACATCAGTTTAGGGTGAGCGTACGTGTTAGGGTACGGGTTAGTGATAGCTTACGGGTTAGGATTAGGGGACGGGTGAGTGTAAGGCTTCGGGTAAGGGTTAGGGTTAGGGTTAGGGTTAGGGTTAGGGTTAGGGGACGGGGACGGTTTAGGGTACAGTTTAGTGTACGTCAACGGTTTAGGGTGAGCGTACCTGTTAGGGTACGGGTTAGCGTTAGCGTACGGGTTAGGATTAGGGGACGGGTGAGGGTAAGACTTCGGGTAAGCGTTAGGGTTAGGGTTAGGGTTAGGGGACGGGGACGGTTTAGGGTACAGGTTAGTGTACGACAACGGTTTAGGTTTAGCGTACGTTTTAGGGTACGGGTTAGTGTTAGCGTACGGGTTAGGATTAGGGGACGGGTGAGGGTAAGGCTTCGGGTAAGGGTTAGGGTTAGGGTTAGGGTTAGGGGACGGGGATGGTTTAGGGTACAAGTTATGGTACGACAACGGTTTAGGGTGAGCGTACGTGTTAGGGTACGGGTTAGTGTTAGCGTACGGGTTAGAATTAGGGAACGGGTGAGGGTAAGGCTTCGGGTAAGGGTTAGGGTTAGGGTTAGGGGACGGGGACGGTTTAGGGTACAGGTTAGGGTACGACAACGGTTTAGGGTGAGCGTACGTGTTAGGGTACGGGTTAGTGTTAGCGTACGGGTTAGGATTAGGGGACGGGTGAGGGTAAGGCTTCGGGTAAGGGTTAGGGTTAGGGTTAGGGTTAGGGTTAGGGTTAGGGGACGGGGACCGTTTAGGGTACAGGTTAGGGTACAACAACGGTTTAGGGGGAGCGTACGTGTTAGGGTACGGGTTAGTGTTAGCGTACGGGTTAGGATTAGGGGACGGGTGAGCGTAAGGCTTCGGGTAAGGGTTAGGGTTAGGGTTAGGGTTAGGGTTAGGAGACGGGGACGGGGACGGTTTAGGGTACAGGTTAGTGTACGACAACGATTTAGGGTGAGCGTACGTGTTAGGGTACGGGTTAGTGTTAGCGTACGGGTTAGGATTAGGGGACGGGTGAGGGTAAGGCTTCGGGTAAGGGTTAGGGTTAGGGTTAGGGTTAGGGTTAGGGTTAGGGTTAGGGGACAGGGATGGTTTAGCATACAGGGTAGGGTACGACAACGGTTTAGGGTGAGCGTACGTGTTAGGGTACGGGTTAGTGTTAGCGTACGGGTTAGGATTAGGGGACGGGTGAGCGTAAGGCTTCGGGTAAGGGTTAGGGTTAGGGTTAGGGTTAGGGTTAGGGGACGGGGACGGGGACGGTTTAGGGTACAGGTTAGTGTACGACAACGATTTAGGGTGAGCGTACGTGTTAGGGTACGGGTTAGTGTTAGCGTACGGGTTAGGATTAGGGGACGGGTGAGGGTAAGGCTTCGGGTAAGGGTTAGGGTTAGTGTTAAGGTTAGGGTTAGGGGACGGGGACGGTTTAGGGTACAGGTTACGCTACGACAACGGTTTAGGGTGAGCGTACGTGTTAGGGTACGGTTTAGTGTTAGCGTACGGTTTAGGATAAGGGGACGGGTGAGGGTAAGGCTTCGGGTAAGGGTTAGGGTTAGGGTTAGTGTTAGTGGACGGGGACGGTTTAGGGTACAGGTTAGGGTACGACAACGGTTTAGGGTGAGCGTACGTGTTAGGGTATGGGTTAGTGTTAGCGTACGGGTTAGGATTAGGGGACGGGTGAGGGTAAGGCTTCGGGTAAGGGTTAGGGTTAGGGTTAGGGGACGGGGACGGGGACAGGGACGGGGACGGTTTAGGGTACAGGTTAAGGTACGACAACGATTTAGGGTGAGCGTACGTGTTAGGGTACTGGTTAGTGTTAGCGTACGGGTTAGGATTAGGGGACGGGAGAGGGTAAGGCTTCGGGTAAAGGTTAGGGTTAGGGTTAGGGTTACGGTTAGGGGACGGGGACGGGGACGGTTTAGGGTACAGTTTAGGGTACGACAACGGTTTAGGGTGAGCGTACGTGTTAGGGTACGGGTTAGTGTTAGCGTACGGGTTAGGATTAGGGGACGGGTGAGGGTAAGGCTTCGGGTAAGGGTTAGGGTTAGGGTTAGGGTTAGGGTTAGGGGACGGTTACGGTTTAGGGTACAGGTTAGGGTTCGGCAACCGTTTAGGGTGAGCATACGTGTTAGGGTACGGGTTAGTGTTAGCGTACGGGTTAGGATTAAGGGACGGGTGAGTGTAAGGCTTCGGGTAAGGGTTAGGGTTAGGGTTAGGGTTAGGGTTAGGGGACGGGGACGGGGATGGTTTAGGGTACAGGTTAGGGTACGACAACGGTTTAGGGTGAGCGTACGTGTTAGGGTAGGGGTTAGTGTTAGCATACGGGTTAGAATTAGGGGACGGGTGAGGGTAAGGCTTCGGGTAAGGGTTAGGATTAGGGTTAGGGTTAGGGTTAGGGGACGGGGACGGTTTAGGGTACAGGTTAGGGTACGACAACGGTTTAGGGTGAGCGTACGTGTTTGGGTACGGGTTAGTGTTATTGTACGGGTTAGGATTAGGGGACGGGTGAGGGTAAGGCTTCGGGTAAGGGTTAGGGTTAGGGTTAAGGTTAGGGTTAGGGGACGGGGACGGTTTAGGGTACAGGTTAGGGTACGACAACGGTTTAGGGTGAGCGTACGTGTTAGGGTACGGGTTAGTGTTTGCGTACGGGTGAGGATTAGAGGACGGATGAGTGTAAGGCTTCGGGTAAGGGTTAGGGTTAGGGGACGGGGACGGTTTAGGGTACAGGTTAGGGTACGACAACGGTTTAGGGTGAGCGTACGTGTTTGGGTACGGGTTAGTGTTAGCGTACGGTTTAGGATTAGGGGACGGGTGAGGGTAAGGCTTCGGGTAAGGGTTAGGGTTAGGGTTAGGGGACGGGGACGGTTTAGGGTACAGGTTAGGGTACGACAACGGTTTAGGGTGAGCGTCCGTGTTAGGGTACGGGTTAGTGTTAGCGTACGGGTTAGGATTAGGGGACGGGTGAGGGTAAGGCTTCGGGTAAGGGTTAGGGTTAGGGTTAGGGTTAGGGTTAGGGGACAGGGACGGTTTAGGGTACAGGTTAGGGTACGACAACGGTTTAGGGTGAGCGTACGTGTTAGGGTACGGGTTAGTGTTAGCGTACGAGTTAGGTTTAGGCGACGGGTGAGGGTAAGGCTTCGGGAAAGGGTTAGGGTTAGGGTTAGGGTTAGGGGTCGGGCACGGGGACGTTTTAGGGTACAAGTTAGGGTACGACAACGGTTTAGGGTGAGGGTACGTGTTAGGGTACGGGTTAGTGTTAGCGTATGGGTTAGGATTAGGGGACGGGTTAGGGTAAGGCTTCGGGTAAGGGTTAGGGTTAGGGTTAGGGTTAGGGTTAGGGGACGGTTACGGTTTAGGGTACAGGTTAGGGTACGGCAACCGTTTAGGGTGAGCATACGTGTTAGGATACGGGTTAGTGTTAGAGTACGGGTTAGGATTAAGGGACGGGTGAGTGTAAGGCTTCGGGTAAGGGTTAGGGTTAGGGTTAGGGTTAGGGTTAGGGGACGGGGACGGGGATGGTTTAGGGTACAGGTTAGGGTACGACAACGGTTTAGGGTGAGCGTACGTGTTAGGGTACGGGTTAGTGTTAGCATACGGGTTAGAATTAGGGGACGGGTGAGGGTAAGGCTTCGGGTAAGGGTTAGGATTAGGGTTAGGGTTAGGGTTAGGGGACGGGGACGGTTTAGGGTACAGGTTAGGGTACGACAACGGTTTAGGGTGAGCGTACGTGTTTGGGTACGGGTTAGTGTTATTGTACGGGTTAGGATTAGGGGACGGGTGAGGGTAAGGCTTCGGGTAAGGGTTAGGGTTAGGGTTAGGGTTAAGGTTAGGGTTAGGGGACGGGGACGGTTTAGGGTACAGGTTAGGGTACGACAACGGTTTAGGGTGAGCGTACGTGTTAGGGTACGGGTTAGTGTTTGCGTACGGGTGAGGATTAGAGGAGGGATGAGTGTAAGGCTTCGGGTAAGGGTTAGGGTTAGGGGACGGGGACGGTTTAGGGTACAGGTTAGGGTACGACAACGGTTTAGGGTGAGCGTACGTGTTTGGGTACGGGTTAGTGTTAGCGTACGGTTTAGGATTAGGGGACGGGTGAGGGTAAGGCTTCGGGTAAGGGTTAGGGTTAGGGTTAGGGGACGGGGACGGTTTAGGGTACAGGTTAGGGTACGACAACGGTTTAGGGTGAGCGTCCGTGTTAGGGTACGGGTTAGTGTTAGCGTACGGGTTAGGATTAGGGGACGGGTGAGGGTAAGGCTTCGGGTAAGGGTTAGGGTTAGGGTTAGGGTTAGGGTTAGGGGACGGGGACGGTTTAGGGTACAGGTTAGGGTACGACAACGGTTTAGGGTGAGCGTATGTGTTAGGGTACGGGTTAGTGTTAGAGTACGGGTTAGGATAAGGCTACGGGTGAGGGTAAGGCTTCGGGTAAGGGTTAGGGTTAGGGTTAGGGTTAGGGTTAGGGTACGGGGATGGTTTAGGGTACAGGTTAGGTTAGGACAACGGTTTAGGGTGAGCGTACATGTTAGGGTACGCGTTAGTGTTATAGTACGGGTGAGGATTAGGGGACGGGTGAGGGTAAGGCTTCGGGTAAGGGTTAGGGTTAGGGTTAGGGGACGGGGACGGTTTAGGGTACAGGTTAGGGTACGACAACGGTTTAAGGTGAGCGTACGTGTTAGGGTACGGGTTAGTGTTAGCGTACGGGTTAGGATTAGGGGACGGGTGAGGGTAAGGCTTCGGGTAAGTGTTAGGGTTAGGGTTAGGGTTAGGGTACGGGGACGGCTTAGGGTACAGGTTAGGGTACGACAATGATTTAGGGTGAGCGTACGTGTTAGGGTACGGGTTAGTGATAGCGAACGGGTTAGGATTAGGGGACGGGTGAGGGTAAGGCTTCGGGTAAGGGTTAGGGTTAGGGTTAGTTGCCGGGACGGTTTAGGGTACAGGTTAGGCTACGACAACGGTTTAGGGTGAGCGTACGTGTTAGGTTACGGGTTAGTGTTAGTGCACAGGTTAGGATTAGGGGACGGGTGAGGGTAAGGCTTCGGGTAAGTGTTAGGGTTTGGGTTAGGGTTAGGGTTAGGGTTAGGGTTCAGGGACGGTTTAGGGTACAGGTTAGGGTACGACAACAATTTAGGGTGAGCGTACGTGTTAGGGTACGGGTTAGTGTTAGCGTACGAGTTAGGATTAGGGGACGGGTGAGGGTAAGGCTTTGTGTAAGGGTTAGGGTTAGGGTTAGGGTTATGGGACGGGGATGGTTTAGGGTACAGGTTAGGCTGCGTCAACGGTTTAGGGTGTGCGTACGTGTTAGGGTACGGGTTAGTGTTAGCGTACGGGTTAGGATTAGGGGACGGGTGAGCGTAAGGCTTCGGGTAAGGGTTAGGGTTAGGGTTAGGGTTAGGGTTAGGGGACGGGGACGGGGACGGTTTAGGGTACAGGTTAGGGTACGACCACGGTTTAGGGTGAGCGTACGTGTTAGGGTACGGGTTAGTGTTAGCGTACGGTTTAGGATTAGGGGACGGGTAAGAATAAGGCTTCGGGTAAGGGTTAGGGTTAAGGTTAGGGTTAGGGGATGGGGACGGTTTAGGGTACAGGTTAGTGTACGACAACGGTTTAGGGTGAGCGTACGTGTTAGGGTACGTGTTAGTGTTGGCGTACGGGTTAGTATTAGGGGACGGGTTAGGGTAAGGCTTCGGGTAAGGGTTAGGGTTAGGGTTAGGGTTAGGGGACGGGGACGGGGACGGTTTAGGGTACAGGTTAGGGTACGAAGACGGTTTAGGGTGAGCTTACGTGTTAGGGTACGATTTAGTGTTAGCGTAAGTGTTAGGATTAGGGGACGGGTGAGGGTAAGTCTTCGGGTAAGGGTTAGGGTTAGGCTTAGGGTTAGGGTTAGGGTTAGGGGACGGGGACGGTTTAGGGTACAGGTTAGTGTACGACAACGGTTTAGGGTGAGCGTACGTGTTAGGGTACGGGTTAGTGTTAGCTAACGTGTTAGGATTAGGGGACGGGTGAGGGTAAGGCTTCGGGTAAGGGTTAGGGTTAGTGTTAGGGTTAGGGTTAGGGTTACGGGACGGGAACAGGGACGGTTTAGGGTACAGGTTAGGGTACGACAACAGTTTAGGGTGAGCGTACGTGTTAGGGTACGGGTTAGTGTTAGCGTACGGGTTAGGATTAGGGGACGGGTGAGGGTAAGGCTTCGGGTAAGGGTTAGGGTTAGGGTTAGGGGACGGGGACGGCGCCGGTTTAGGGTACAGGTTAGTGTACGACAACGGTTTAGGTGAGCGTACGTGTTAGGGTACGGTTTAGTGTTAGCGTACGGGTTAGGATTAGGGGACGGGTGAGGGTAAGGCTTCGGGTAAGCGTTAGGGTTAGGGTTAGGGTTAGGGGACGGGGACGATTTAGGGTACAGGTTAGTGTACGACAACGGTTTAGGTTTAGCGTACGTTTTAGGGTACGGGTTAGTGTTAGCGTACGGGTTAGGATTAGGGGACGGGTGAGGGTAAGGCTTCGGGTAAGGGTTAGGGTTAGGGTTAGGGTTAGGGGACGGGGATGGTTTAGGGTACAAGTTATGGTACGACAACGGTTTAGGGTGAGCGTACGTGTTAGGGTAGGGGTTAGTGTTAGCGTACGGGTTAGGATTAGGGAACGGGTGAGGGTAAGGCTTCGGGTAAGGGTTAGGGTTAGGGTTAGGGGACGGGGACGGTTTAGGGTACAGGTTAGGGTACGACAACGGTTTAGGGTGAGCGTACGTGTTAGGGTACGGGTTAGTGTTAGCGTACGGGTTAGGATTAGGGGACGGGTGAGGGTAAGGCTTCGGGTAAGGGTTAGGGTTAGGGTTAGGGTTAGGGTTAGGGTTAGGGGACGGGGAACGTTTAGGGTACAGGTTAGGGTACAACAACGGTTTAGGGGGAGCGTACGTGTTAGGGTACGGGTTAGTGTTAGCGTACGGGTTAGGATTAGGGGACGGGTGAGTGTAAGGCTTCGGGTAAGGGTTAGGGTTAGGGTTAGGGTTAGGGTTAGGGGACGGGGACGGGGACGGTTTAGGGTACAGGTTAGTGTACGACAACGATTTAGGGTGAGCGTACGTGTTAGGGTACGGGTTAGTGTTAGCGTACGGGTTAGGATTAGGGGACGGGTGAGGGTAAGGCTTCGGGTAAGGGATAGGGTTAGGGTTAGGGTTAGGGTTAGGGGACGGGGACGGTTTAGGGTACAGGTTAGGGTACGACAACGGTTTAGGGTGAGCGTACGTGTTAGGGTACGGGTTAGTGTTAGCGTACGGGTTAGGATTAGGGGACGGGTGAGGGTAAGGCTTCGGGTAAGGGTTAGGGTTAGGGTTAGGGTTAGGGTTAGGGTTACGGGAAGGGGAAAGGGATGGTTTAGGGTACAGGTTAGGGTACGACAACAGTTTAGGGTGAGCGTACGTGTTAGGGTACGGGTTAGTGTTAGCGTACGGGTTAGGTTTAGGGGACGGGTGAGGGTAAGGCTTCGGGTAAGGGTTAGGGTTAGGGTTAGGGTTAGGGGACGGGGACGGGGACGGCGCCGGTTTAGGGTACAGGTTAGTGTACGACAACGATTTAGGGTGACCGTACGTGTTAGGGTACGGGTTAGTGTTAGCGTACGGGTTAGGATTAGGGGACGGGTGAGGGTAAGGCTTCGGGTAAGCGTTAGGGTTAGGGTTAGGGTTAGGGTTAGGGTTAGGGAACGGGGACGGTTTAGGGTACAGGTTAGGGTACGACAACGGTTTAGGGTGAGCGTAAGTTTTAGGGTACGGGTTAGTGTTAGCGTACGGGTTAGGATTAGGGGACGGGTGAGGGTAAGGCTTCGGGTAAGGGTTAGGTTAGGGTTAGGGTTAGGGGACGGGGACGGTTTAGGGTACAAGTTAGGGTACGACAACAGTTTAGGGTGAGCGTACGTGTTAGGATACGGTTTAGTGTTAGCGTACGGGTTAGAATTATGGGACGGGTGAGGGTAAGGCTTCGGGTAAGGGTTAGGTTTAGGGTTAGGGTTAGGGTTAGGGGACGCGGACGGTTTAGGGTACAGGTTAGGGTACGACAAAGGTTTAGGGTGAGCGTACGTGTTAGGGTACAGGTTAGTGTTAGCGTACGGGTTAGGATTAGGGGACGGGTGAGGGTAAGGCTTCGGGTAAGGGTTAGGGTTAGGGTTAGGGTTAGGGTTAGGGTTAGGGGACGGGGACGGTTTAGGGTACAGGTTAGGGTACGAAAACGGTTTAGGGTGAGCGTACGTGTTAGGGTACGGGTTAGTGTTAGCGTACGGGTTAGGATAAGGGGACGGGTGAGGGTAAGGTTTCGGGTAAGAGTTAGGGTTAGGGTTAGGGTTAGGGGACGGGGACGGTTTAGGGTACAGGTTAGGGTACGACAATGGTTTAAGGTGAGCGTACGTGTTAGGGTACGGGTTAGTGTTAGCGTACGGGTTAGGATTAGGGGACGGGTGAGGGTAAGGCTTCGGGTAAGTGTTAGGGTTAGGGTTAGGGTTAGGGTTAGGGTTAGGGGACGGGGACGGTTTAGGGTACAGGTTAGGGTACGACAACGGTTTAGGGTGAGCGTACGTGTTAGGGTACGGGTTAGTGTTAGCGTACGGGTTAGGATTAGGGGACGGGTGAGTGTACGTCTTCGGGTAAGTGTTAGGGTTAGGGTTAGGGTTAGGGTTAGTGTTCGGGGACGGTTTAGGGTACAGGTTAGGGTACGACAACGATTTAGGGTGAGCGTACGTGTTAGGGTACGGGTTAGTGTTAGCGTACGAGTTAGGATTAGGGGACGGATGAGGGTAAGGCTTCGGGTAAGGGTTAGGGATAGGGTTAGGGTTAGGGTTAGGGGACGGGGACGGTTTAGGGTACAGGTTAGGCTGCGACAACGTTTTAGGGTGAGCGTACGTGTTAGGGTACGGGTTAGTGTTAGCGTACGGTTTAGGATTAGGGGACGGGTGAGGGTAAGGCTTCGGGTAAGTGTTAGGGTTAGGGTTAGGGCTAGGGTTAGGGTTAGGGGACGGGGACAGGGACGGTTTAGGGTACAGGTTAGGGTATGGGTTAGTGTTAGCGTACGGGTTAGGATTAGGGGACGGGTGAGGGTAAGGCTTCGGGTAAGGGTTAGGGTTAGGGTTAGGGGACGGGGACGGGGACGGGGACGGGGACGGTTTAGGGTACAGGTTAGGGTACGACAACGTTTTAGGGTGAGCGTACGTGTTAGGGTACGGGTTAGTGTTAGCGTACGGGTTAGGATTAGGGGACGGGTGAGGGTAAGGCTTCGGGTAAGGGTTAGGGTTAGGTTTAGGGGATGGGGACGGGGACTGGGACGGTTTAGGGTACAGGTTAGGGTACAACAACGGTTTAGGGTGAGCTTACGTGTTAGGGTACGAGTTAGTGTTAGCGTACAGGTTAGGAATAGGGGATGGGTGAGGGTAAGGGTTAGGGTTGGGGCTAGGGTTAGGGTTAGGGTTAGGGTTAGGGGACGGGGACGGTTTAGGGTACAGGTTAGGGTACGACAACGGTTTAGGGTGAGCGTACGTGTTAGGGTACGGGTTAGTGTTAGCGTATGGGTTAGGATTAGGGGACGGGTGAGGGTAAGGCTTCGGGTAAGGGTTAGGGTTAGGGTTAGGGGACGGGGACGGGGATGGGGACGGTTTAGGGTACAGGTTAGGGTACGACAACGGTTTAGGGTGAGCGTACGTGTTAGGGTACGGTTTAGTGTTAGCGTACGGTTTAGGATTAGGGGACGGGTGAGGGTAAGGCTTCGGGTAAGGGTTAGGGTTAGGGTTAGGGTTAGGGGACGGGGACGGAGACGGTTTAGGGTACAGGTTAGGGTACAACAACAGTTTAGGTTGAGCGTACGTGTTAGGGTACGGGTTATTGTTAGCGTACGGGTTAGGATTAATGGACGGGTGAGGGTAAGGCTTCGGGTAAGGGTTAGGGTTAGGGTTAGGGTTAGGGTTAGGGGACGGGGACGGTTTAGGGTACAGGTTAAGGTACGACAACGGTTTAGGGTGAGCGTACGTGTTAGGGTACGGGCTAGTGTTAGCGTACGGGTTAGGATTAGGGGAAGGGTGAGGGTAAGGCTTCGGGCAAGTGTTAGGGTTAGGGTTAGGGTTAGGGTTAGGGGACGGGCACGGGGACGGTTTAGGGTACAGGTTAGGGTATGACAACCGTTTAGGGTGAGCGTACGTGTTAGGGTACGGGTTAGTGTTAGCTTACGGGTTAGGATTAGGGGACGGGTGAGTGTTAGGCTTCGGGTAAGTGTTAGGGTTAGGGTTAGGGGTAGGGTTATGGGACGGGGACGTTTTAGGGTACAGGTTAGTGTACGACAACGGTTTAGGGTGAGCGTACGTGTTAGGGTACGGGTTAGCGTTAGCGTTAGGGTTAGGATTAGGGGACGGGTGAGGGTAAGGCTTCTGGTAAGGGTTAGGGTTAGGGTTAGGGTTCGGGTTAGGTTTAGGGGACGGGGACGGGGACGGGGATGGTTTAGGGTACAGGATAGTGTAGGACTACGGTTTAGGGTGAGCGTACGTGTTAGGGTATGGGTTAGTGTTAGTGTACGGGTTAGGATTAGGGGACGGGTGAGGGTAAGGCTTCGGGTAAGGGTTAGGGTTAGGGTTAGGGTTAGGTTTAGGGGACGGGGACGGGGACGGGGACGGTTTAGGGTACAGGTTAGTGTATGATAATGGTTTAGGGTGAGCTTACGTGCTAGGGTACGGGTTAGTGTCAGCGTACGGGTTAGGATTAGGGGACGGGTGAGGGTAAGGCTTCGGGTAAGCGTTAGGGTTAGGGTTAGGGGCGGGGACGGTTTAGGGTACAGTTTAGGGTACGACAACAGTTTAGGTTGAGCGTACGTGTTAGGGTGCGGGTTAGTGTTAGCGCACGGGTTAGGATTAGGGGACGGGTGAGGGTAAGGCTTCGGGTAAGGGTTAGGGTTAGGGTTAGGGTTAGGGTTAGGGGACGGGGACGGGGACGGTTTAGGGTACAGGTTAGGGTACGACAACGGTTTAGGGTGAGCGTACGTGTTAGGGTACGGTTTAGTGTTAGCGTACGGTTTAGGATTAGGGGACGGGTGAGGGTAAGGCTTCGGGTAAGGGTTAGGGTTAGGGTTAGGGTTAGGGGACGGGGACGGGGACAGTTTAGGGTACAGGTTAGGGTACAACAACAGTTTAGGTTGAGCGTACGTGTTAGGGTACGGGTTAGTGTTAGCGTACGGGTTAGGATTAGGGGACGGGTGAGGGTAAGGCTTCGGGTAAGTGTTATGTTTAGGGTTAGGGTTAGGGTTAGGGTTAGGGTACAGGGACGGTTTAGGGTACAGGTTAGGGTACGACAATGTTTTAGGGTGAGCGTACGTGTTAGGGTACGGGTTAGTGTTAGCGTACGGGTTAGGATTAGGGGACGGGTGAGGGTAAGGCTTCGGGTAAGGGTTAGGGTTAGGGTTAGGGTTAGGGTTAGGGGACGGGCACGGGGACGGTTTAGGGTACAGGTTAGGGTATGACAACGGTTTAGGGTGAGCGTATGTGTTAGGGTACGGGTTAGTGTTAGCGTACGGTTTAGGATTAGGGGACGGGTGAGGGTAAGGCTTCGGGTAAGGGTTAGGGTTAGGGTTAGGTTTAGGGTTAGGGTTAGGGTTAGGGTTAGGGTTAGCGTTAAGGGACGGGGACGGTTTAGGGTACAGGTTAGGGTACGACAACGGTTTAGGGTGAGCGTACGTGTTAGGGTACGGGTTAGTGTTAGCGTACGGGTGAGGATTATGGGACGGGTGAGTGTAAGTTTTCGGGGAAGGGTTAGGGTTAGGGTTAGGGTTAGCGTTAAGGGACGGGGACGGTTTAGGGTACAGGTTAGGGTACGACAACGATTTAGGGTGAGCGTACGTGTTAGGGTACGGGATAGTGTTAGGGTACGGGTTAGCATTAGGGGACGGGTGAGGGTAAGGCTTCGGGTAAGGGTTAGGGTTAGGGTTAGGGTTAGGGTTAGGGGACGGGGACGGTTTAGTGTACAGGTTAGGGTACGACAACGGTTTAGGGTGAGCGTACGTGTTAGGGTACGGGTTAGTGTTAGCGTACGGGTTAGGATAAGGGGATGGGTGAGGCTAAGGCTTCGGGTAAGGGTTAGGGTTAGTGTTAGGGTTAGGGTTAGGGGACGGGGACAGTTTAGGGTACAGGTTAGGGTACGACAACGGTTTAGGGTGAGCGTACGTGTTAGGGTACGGGTTAGTGTTAGCGTACGGGTTAGGATTAGGGGACGGGTGAGGGTAAGGCTTCGGGTAAGTGTTAGGTTTAGGGTTAGGGTTAGGATTAGGGGATGGGGATGGTTTAGGGTACAGGTTAGAGTACGACAACGGTTTAGGGTGAGCGTACGTGTTAGGGTACGGGTTAGTGTTAGCGTACGGGTTAGGATAAGGGGACGGGTGAGGGTAAGGCTTTGGGTAAGGGTTAGGGTTAGGGTTAGGGTTAGGGTTAGGGGACGGGGACGGTTTAGGGTACCGGTTAGGGTACGTCAACGGTTTAGGGTGAGCGTACGTGTTAGGGTACGGGTTAGTGTTAGTGTACGGGTTAGGATTAAGGGACGGGTGAGGGTAAGGCTTCGGGTAAGGGTTAGGGTTAGGGTTAGGGTTAGGGTTAGGGGACGGGGACGGTTTAGGGTACAGGTTAGGGTACGACAACGGTTTAGGGTGAGCGTACGTGTTAGGGTACGGGTTAGTGTTAGCGTACGGGTGAGGATTAGGGGACGGGTGAGTGTAAGGCTTCGGGTAAGGGTTAGGGTTAGGGTTAGGTTAGGGTTAGGGTTAGGGAACGGGGACGGTTTAGGGTACAGCTTAGGGTACGACAACGGTTTAGGGTGAGCGTACGTGTTAGGGTACGGGTTAGTGTTAGCGTACGGGTTAGGATTAGGGGACGGGTGAGGGTAAGGCTTCGGGTAAGTGTTAGGTTTACGGTTAGGGTTAGGATTAGGGGACGGGGACGGTTTAGGGTACAGGTTAGGGTACGACAACGGTTTAGGGTGAGCGTACGTGTTAGGGTACGGGTTAGTGTTAGCGTACGGTTTAGGATAAGGGGACGGGTGAGGGTAAGGCTTCGGGTAAGGGTTAGGGTTAGGGTTAGGGTTAGGGGACGGGGACGGGGATGGTTTAGGGTACAGGTTAGGGTACGACAACGGTTTAGGGTGAGCGTACGTGATAGGGTACGGTTTAGTGTTAGCGTACGGGTTAGGATTAGGGGACGGGTGAGGGTAAGGCTTTGGGTTAAGGATAGGGTTAGGGTTAGGGTTAGGGTTGGGGACGGGGACGGGGACGGTTTAGGGTACAGGTTAGGGTACGACATCAGTTTAGGGTGAGCGTACGTGTTAGGGTACGGGTTAGTGTTAGCTTACGGGTTAGGATTAGGGGACGGGTGAGTGTAAGGCTTCGGGTAAGGGTTAGGGTTAGGGTTAGGGTTAGGGTTAGGGTTAGGGGACGGGGACGGTTTAGGGTACAGTTTAGTGTACGTCAACGGTTTAGGGTGAGCGTACCTGTTAGGGTACGGGTTAGCGTTAGCGTACGGGTTAGGATTAGGGGACAGGTGAGGGTAAGGCTTTGGGTAAGGGTTAGGGTTAGGGTTAGGGTTCGGGTTAGTTGACGGGGACGGTTTAGGGTACAGGTTAGGGTACGACAAGGGTTTAGGGTGAGCGTAAGTGTTAGGGTACGGGTTAGTGGTTGCGTACGGGTTAGGATTAGGGGACGGGTGAGGGTAAGGCTTCGGGTAAGGATTAGGGTTAGGGTTAGGGTTAGGGTAAGTGTTAGGGTATGGGGACGGTTTAGTGTACAGGTTAGGGTACGACAACGATTTAGTGTGAGCGTGCGTGTTAGGGTACGGGTTAGTGTTAGCGTACGTGTTAGGATTAGGGGACGGGTGAGGCTAAGGCTTCGGGTAAGTGTTAGGGTTAGGGTTAGGTTTAGGGTATGGGGACGGTTTAGGGTACAGGTTAGGGTACGACAAAGTTTTAGGGTGAGCGTACGTGTTAGGGTACGAGTTAGTGTTAGCGTACGTGTTAGGATTAGGGGACGGGTGAGGGTAAGGCTTCGGGTAAGGGTTAGGGTTAGTGTTAAGGTTAGGGTTAGGGGACGGGGACGGTTTAGGGTACAGGTTACGCTACGACAACGGTTTAGGGTGAGCGTACGTGTTAGGGTACGGTTTAGTGTTAGCGTACGGGTTAGGATAAGGGGACGGGTGAGGGTAAGGCTTCGGGTAAGGGTTAGGGTTAGGGTTAGTGTTAGTGGACGGGGACGGTTTAGGGTACAGGTTAGGGTACGACAACGGTTTAGGGTGAGCGTACGTGTTAGGGTACGGTTTAGTGTTAGCGTACGGTTTAGGATTAGGGGACGGGTGAGGGTAAGGCTTCGGGTAAGGGTTAGGGTTAGGGTTAGGGTTAGGGGACGGGGACGGAGACGGTTTAGGGTACAGGTTAGGGTACAACAACAGTTTAGGTTGAGCGTACGTGTTAGGGTACGGGTTATTGTTAGCGTACGGGTTAGGATTAATGGACGGGTGAGGGTAAGGCTTCGGGTAAGGGTTAGGGTTAGGGTTAGGGTTAGGGTTAGGGGACGGGGACGGTTTAGGGTACAGGTTAAGGTACGACAACGGTTTAGGGTGAGCGTACGTGTTAGGGTACGGGCTAGTGTTAGCGTACGGGTTAGGATTAGGGGAAGGGTGAGGGTAAGGCTTCGGGCAAGTGTTAGGGTTAGGGTTAGGGTTAGGGTTAGGGGACGGGCACGGGGACGGTTTAGGGTACAGGTTAGGGTATGACAACCGTTTAGGGTGAGCGTACGTGTTAGGGTACGGGTTAGTGTTAGCTTACGGGTTAGGATTAGGGGACGGGTGAGTGTTAGGCTTCGGGTAAGTGTTAGGGTTAGGGTTAGGGTTAGGGTTATGGGACGGGGACGTTTTAGGGTACAGGTTAGTGTACGACAACGGTTTAGGGTGAGCGTACGTGTTAGGGTACGGGTTAGCGTTAGCGTTAGGGTTAGGATTAGGGGACGGGTGAGGGTAAGGCTTCTGGTAAGGGTTAGGGTTAGGGTTAGGGTTCGGGTTAGGTTTAGGGGACGGGGACGGGGACGGGGACGGTTTAGGGTACAGGATAGTGTAGGACTACGGTTTAGGGTGAGCGTACGTGTTAGGGTATGGGTTAGTGTTAGTGTACGGGTTAGGATTAGGGGACGGGTGAGGGTAAGGCTTCGGGTAAGCGTTAGGGTTAGGGTTAGGGGCGGGGACGGTTTAGGGTACAGTTTAGGGTACGACAACAGTTTAGGTTGAGCGTACGTGTTAGGGTGCGGGTTAGTGTTAGCGCACGGGTTAGGATTAGGGGACGGGTGAGGGTAAGGCTTCGGGTAAGGGTTAGGGTTAGGGTTAGGGTTAGGGTTAGGGGACGGGGACGGGGACGGTTTAGGGTACAGGTTAGGGTACGACAACGGTTTAGGGTGAGCGTACGTGTTAGGGTACGGTTTAGTGTTAGCGTACGGTTTAGGATTAGGGGACGGGTGAGGGTAAGGCTTCGGGTAAGGGTTAGGGTTAGGGTTAGGGTTAGGGGACGGGGACGGGGACAGTTTAGGGTACAGGTTAGGGTACAACAACAGTTTAGGTTGAGCGTACGTGTTAGGGTACGGGTTAGTGTTAGCGTACGGGTTAGGATTAGGGGACGGGTGAGGGTAAGGCTTCGGGTAAGTGTTATGTTTAGGGTTAGGGTTAGGGTTAGGGTTAGGGTACAGGGACGGTTTAGGGTACAGGTTAGGGTACGACAATGTTTTAGGGTGAGCGTACGTGTTAGGGTACGGGTTAGTGTTAGCGTACGGGTTAGGATTAGGGGACGGGTGAGGGTAAGGCTTCGGGTAAGGGTTAGGGTTAGGGTTAGGGTTAGGGTTAGGGGACGGGCACGGGGACGGTTTAGGGTACAGGTTAGGGTATGACAACGGTTTAGGGTGAGCGTATGTGTTAGGGTACGGGTTAGTGTTAGCGTACGGTTTAGGATTAGGGGACGGGTGAGGGTAAGGCTTCGGGTAAGGGTTAGGGTTAGGGTTAGGTTTAGGGTTAGGGTTAGGGTTAGGGTTAGGGTTAGCGTTAAGTGACGGGGACGGTTTAGGGTACAGGTTAGGGTACGACAACGGTTTAGGGTGAGCGTACGTGTTAGGGTACGGGTTAGTGTTAGCGTACGGGTGAGGATTATGGGACGGGTGAGTGTAAGTTTTCGGGGAAGGGTTAGGGTTAGGGTTAGGGTTAGCGTTAAGGGACGGGGACGGTTTAGGGTACAGGTTAGGGTACGACAACGATTTAGGGTGAGCGTACGTGTTAGGGTACGGGATAGTGTTAGGGTACGGGTTAGCATTAGGGGACGGGTGAGGGTAAGGCTTCGGGTAAGGGTTAGGGTTAGGGTTAGGGTTAGGGTTAGGGGACGGGGACGGTTTAGTGTACAGGTTAGGGTACGACAACGGTTTAGGGTGAGCGTACGTGTTAGGGTACGGGTTAGTGTTAGCGTACGGGTTAGGATAAGGGGATGGGTGAGGCTAAGGCTTCGGGTAAGGGTTAGGGTTAGTGTTAGGGTTAGGGTTAGGGGACGGGGACAGTTTAGGGTACAGGTTAGGGTACGACAACGGTTTAGGGTGAGCGTACGTGTTAGGGTACGGGTTAGTGTTAGCGTACGGGTTAGGATTAGGGGACGGGTGAGGGTAAGGCTTCGGGTAAGTGTTAGGTTTAGGGTTAGGGTTAGGATTAGGGGATGGGGATGGTTTAGGGTACAGGTTAGAGTACGACAACGGTTTAGGGTGAGCGTACGTGTTAGGGTACGGGTTAGTGTTAGCGTACGGGTTAGGATAAGGGGACGGGTGAGGGTAAGGCTTTGGGTAAGGGTTAGGGTTAGGGTTAGGGTTAGGGTTAGGGGACGGGGACGGTTTAGGGTACCGGTTAGGGTACGTCAACGGTTTAGGGTGAGCGTACGTGTTAGGGTACGGGTTAGTGTTAGTGTACGGGTTAGGATTAAGGGACGGGTGAGGGTAAGGCTTCGGGTAAGGGTTAGGGTTAGGGTTAGGGTTAGGGTTAGGGGACGGGGACGGTTTAGGGTACAGGTTAGGGTACGACAACGGTTTAGGGTGAGCGTACGTGTTAGGGTACGGGTTAGTGTTAGCGTACGGGTGAGGATTAGGGGACGGGTGAGTGTAAGGCTTCGGGTAAGGGTTAGGGTTAGGGTTAGGTTAGGGTTAGGGTTAGGGAACGGGGACGGTTTAGGGTACAGCTTAGGGTACGACAACGGTTTAGGGTGAGCGTACGTGTTAGGGTACGGGTTAGTGTTAGCGTACGGGTTAGGATTAGGGGACGGGTGAGGGTAAGGCTTCGGGTAAGTGTTAGGTTTACGGTTAGGGTTAGGATTAGGGGACGGGGACGGTTTAGGGTACAGGTTAGGGTACGACAACGGTTTAGGGTGAGCGTACGTGTTAGGGTACGGGTTAGTGTTAGCGTACGGTTTAGGATAAGGGGACGGGTGAGGGTAAGGCTTCGGGTAAGGGTTAGGGTTAGGGTTAGGGTTAGGGGACGGGGACGGGGATGGTTTAGGGTACAGGTTAGGGTACGACAACGGTTTAGGGTGAGCGTACGTGATAGGGTACGGTTTAGTGTTAGCGTACGGGTTAGGATTAGGGGACGGGTGAGGGTAAGGCTTTGGGTTAAGGATAGGGTTAGGGTTAGGGTTAGGGTTGGGGACGGGGACGGGGACGGTTTAGGGTACAGGTTAGGGTACGACATCAGTTTAGGGTGAGCGTACGTGTTAGGGTACGGGTTAGTGTTAGCTTACGGGTTAGGATTAGGGGACGGGTGAGTGTAAGGCTTCGGGTAAGGGTTAGGGTTAGGGTTAGGGTTAGGGTTAGGGTTAGGGGACGGGGACGGTTTAGGGTACAGTTTAGTGTACGTCAACGGTTTAGGGTGAGCGTACCTGTTAGGGTACGGGTTAGCGTTAGCGTACGGGTTAGGATTAGGGGACAGGTGAGGGTAAGGCTTTGGGTAAGGGTTAGGGTTAGGGTTAGGGTTCGGGTTAGTTGACGGGGACGGTTTAGGGTACAGGTTAGGGTACGACAAGGGTTTAGGGTGAGCGTAAGTGTTAGGGTACGGGTTAGTGGTTGCGTACGGGTTAGGATTAGGGGACGGGTGAGGGTAAGGCTTCGGGTAAGGATTAGGGTTAGGGTTAGGGTTAGGGTAAGTGTTAGGGTATGGGGACGGTTTAGTGTACAGGTTAGGGTACGACAACGATTTAGTGTGAGCGTGCGTGTTAGGGTACGGGTTAGTGTTAGCGTACGTGTTAGGATTAGGGGACGGGTGAGGCTAAGGCTTCGGGTAAGGGTTAGGGTTAGTGTTAGGGTTAGGGTTAGGGGACGGGGACGGTTCAGGGTACAGGTTAGGCTACGACAACGGTTTAGGGTGAGCGTACGTGTTAGGGTACGGGTTAGTGTTAGCGTACGGTTTAGGATTAGGGGACGGGTGAGGGTAAGGCTTCGGGTAAGTGTTAGGGTTAGGGTTAGGTTTAGGGTATGGGGACGGTTTAGGGTACAGGTTAGGGTACGACAAAGTTTTAGGGTGAGCGTACGTGTTAGGGTACGAGTTAGTGTTAGCGTACGTGTTAGGATTAGGGGACGGGTGAGGGTAAGGCTTCGGGTAAGGGTTAGGGTTAGTGTTAAGGTTAGGGTTAGGGGACGGGGACGGTTTAGGGTACAGGTTACGCTACGACAACGGTTTAGGGTGAGCGTACGTGTTAGGGTACGGTTTAGTGTTAGCGTACGGGTTAGGATAAGGGGACGGGTGAGGGTAAGGCTTCGGGTAAGGGTTAGGGTTAGGGTTAGTGTTAGTGGACGGGGACGGTTTAGGGTACAGGTTAGGGTACGACAACGGTTTAGGGTGAGCGTACGTGTTAGGGTATGGGTTAGTGTTAGCGTACGGGTTAGGATTAGGGGACGGGTGAGGGTAAGGCTTCGGGTAAGGGTTAGGGTTAGGGTTAGGGGACGGGGACGGGGACAGGGACGGGGACGATTTAGGGTACAGGTTAAGGTACGACAACGATTTAGGGTGAGCGTACGTGTTAGGGTACGGGTTAGTGTTAGCGTACGGGTTAGGATTAGGGGACGGGAGAGGGTAAGGCTTCGGGTAAAGGTTAGGGTTAGGGTTAGGGTTACGGTTAGGGGACGGGGACGGTTTAGGGTACAGTTTAGGGTACGACAACGGTTTAGGGTGAGCGTACGTGTTAGGGTACGGGTTAGTGTTAGCGTACGGGTTAGGATTAGGGGACGGGTGAGGGTAAGGCTTCGGGTAAGGGTTAGGGTTAGGGTTAGGGTTAGGGTTAGGGGACAGGGACGGTTTAGGGTACAGGTTAGGGTACGACAACGGTTTAGGGTGAGCGTACGTGTTAGGGTACGGGTTAGTGTTAGCGTACGAGTTAGGTTTAGGCGACGGGTGAGTGTAAGGCTTCGGGAAAGGGTTAGGGTTAGGGTTAAGGTTAGGGGTCGGGCACGGGGACGGTTTAGGGTACAAGTTAGGGTACGACAACGGTTTAGGGTGAGGGTACGTGTTAGGGTACGGGTTAGTGTTAGCATATGGGTTAGGATTAGGGGACGGGTTAGGGTAAGGCTTCGGGTAAGGGTTAGGGTTAGGGTTAGGGTTAGGGTTAGGGGACGGGGACGGTTTAGGGTACAGGTTAGGGTACGGCAACCGTTTAGGGTGAGCATACGTGTTAGGGTACGGGTTAGTGTTAGCGTACGGGTTAGGATTAAGGGACGGGTGAGTGTAAGGCTTCGGGTAAGGGTTAGGGTTAGGGTTAGGGTTAGGGTTAGGGGACGGGGACGGGGACGGTTTAGGGTACAGGTTAGAGTACGACAACGGTTTAGGGTGAGCGTACGTGTTAGGGTACGGGTTAGTGTTAGCATACGGGTTAGAATTAGGGGACGGGTGAGGGTAAGGCTTCGGGTAAGGGTTAGGATTAGGGTTAGGGTTAGGGTTAGGGTTAGGGGACGGGGACGGTTTAGGGTACAGGTTAGGGTACGACAACGGTTTAGGGTGAGCGTACGTGTTAGGGTACGGGTTAGTGTTAGCGTACGGTTTAGGATTAGGGGACGGGTGAGGGTAAGGCTTCGGGTAAGTGTTAGGGTTAGGGTTAGGTTTAGGGTATGGGGACGGTTTAGGGTACAGGTTAGGGTACGACAAAGTTTTAGGGTGAGCGTACGTGTTAGGGTACGAGTTAGTGTTAGCGTACGTGTTAGGATTAGGGGACGGGTGAGGGTAAGGCTTCGGGTAAGGGTTAGGGTTAGTGTTAAGGTTAGGGTTAGGGGACGGGGACGGTTTAGGGTACAGGTTACGCTACGACAACGGTTTAGGGTGAGCGTACGTGTTAGGGTACGGTTTAGTGTTAGCGTACGGGTTAGGATAAGGGGACGGGTGAGGGTAAGGCTTCGGGTAAGGGTTAGGGTTAGGGTTAGTGTTAGTGGACGGGGACGGTTTAGGGTACAGGTTAGGGTACGACAACGGTTTAGGGTGAGCGTACGTGTTAGGGTATGGGTTAGTGTTAGCGTACGGGTTAGGATTAGGGGACGGGTGAGGGTAAGGCTTCAGGTAAGGGTTAGGGTTAGGGTTAGGGGACGGGGACGGGGACAGGGACGGGGACGATTTAGGGTACAGGTTAAGGTACGACAACGATTTAGGGTGAGCGTACGTGTTAGGGTACGGGTTAGTGTTAGCGTACGGGTTAGGATTAGGGGACGGGAGAGGGTAAGGCTTCGGGTAAAGGTTAGGGTTAGGGTTAGGGTTACGGTTAGGGGACGGGGACGGTTTAGGGTACAGTTTAGGGTACGACAACGGTTTAGGGTGAGCGTACGTGTTAGGGTACGGGTTAGTGTTAGCGTACGGGTTAGGATTAGGGGACGGGTGAGGGTAAGGCTTCGGGTAAGGGTTAGGGTTAGGGTTAGGGTTAGGGTTAGGGGACAGGGACGGTTTAGGGTACAGGTTAGGGTACGACAACGGTTTAGGGTGAGCGTACGTGTTAGGGTACGGGTTAGTGTTAGCGTACGAGTTAGGTTTAGGCGACGGGTGAGTGTAAGGCTTCGGGAAAGGGTTAGGGTTAGGGTTAAGGTTAGGGGTCGGGCACGGGGACGGTTTAGGGTACAAGTTAGGGTACGACAACGGTTTAGGGTGAGGGTACGTGTTAGGGTACGGGTTAGTGTTAGCATATGGGTTAGGATTAGGGGACGGGTTAGGGTAAGGCTTCGGGTAAGGGTTAGGGTTAGGGTTAGGGTTAGGGTTAGGGGACGGGGACGGTTTAGGGTACAGGTTAGGGTACGGCAACCGTTTAGGGTGAGCATACGTGTTAGGGTACGGGTTAGTGTTAGCGTACGGGTTAGGATTAAGGGACGGGTGAGTGTAAGGCTTCGGGTAAGGGTTAGGGTTAGGGTTAGGGTTAGGGTTAGGGGACGGGGACGGGGACGGTTTAGGGTACAGGTTAGAGTACGACAACGGTTTAGGGTGAGCGTACGTGTTAGGGTACGGGTTAGTGTTAGCATACGGGTTAGAATTAGGGGACGGGTGAGGGTAAGGCTTCGGGTAAGGGTTAGGATTAGGGTTAGGGTTAGGGTTAGGGTTAGGGGACGGGGACGGTTTAGGGTACAGGTTAGGGTACGACAACGGTTTAGGGTGAGCGTACGTGTTTGGGTACGGGTTAGTGTTATTGTACGGGTTAGGATTAGGGGACGGGTGAGGGTAAGGCTTCGGGTAAGGGTTAGGGTTAGGGTTAGGGTTAAGGTTAGGGTTAGGGGACGGGGACGGTTTAGGGTACAGGTTAGGGTACGACAACGGTTTAGGGTGAGCGTACGTGTTAGGGTACGGGTTAGTGTTTGCGTACGGGTGAGGATTAGAGGACGGATGAGTGTAAGGCTTCGGGTAAGGGTTAGGGTTAGGGGACGGGGACGGTTTAGGGTACAGGTTAGGGTACGACAACGGTTTAGGGTGAGCGTACGTGTTTGGGTACGGGTTAGTGTTAGCGTACGGTTTAGGATTAGGGGACGGGTGAGGGTAAGGCTTCGGGTAAGGGTTAGGGTTAGGGTTAGGGGACGGGGACGGTTTAGGGTACAGGTTAGGGTACGACAACGGTTTAGGGTGAGCGTCCGTGTTAGGGTACGGGTTAGTGTTAGCGTACGGGTTAGGATTAGGGGACGGGTGAGGGTAAGGCTTCGGGTAAGGGTTAGGGTTAGGGTTAGGGTTAGGGTTAGGGGACGGGGACGGTTTAGGGTACAGGTTAGGGTACGACAACGGTTTAGGGTGAGCGTATGTGTTAGTGTACGGGTTAGTGTTAGCGTACGGGTTAGGATAAGGGGACGGGTGAGGGTAAGGCTTCGGGTAAGGGTTAGGGTTAGGGTTAGGGTTAGGGTTAGGGTACGGGGATGGTTTAGGGTACAGGTTAGGTTAGGACAACGGTTTAGGGTGAGCGTACATGTTAGGGTACGGGTTAGTGTTATAGTACGGGTGAGGATTAGGGGACGGGTGAGGGTAAGGCTTCGGGTAAGGGTTAGGGTTAGGGTTAGGGGACGGGGACGGTTTAGGGTACAGGTTAGGGTACGACAACGGTTTAAGGTGAGCGTACGTGTTAGGGTACGGGTTAGTGTTAGCGTACGGGTTAGGATTAGGGGACGGGTGAGGGTAAGGCTTCGGGTAAGTGTTAGGGTTAGGGATAGGGTTAGGGTACGGGGACGGCTTAGGGTACAGGTTAGGGTACGACAACGATTTAGGGTGAGCGTACGTGTTAGGGTACGGGTTAGTGATAGCGAACGGTTTAGGATTAGGGGACGGGTGAGGGTAAGGCTTCGGGTAAGGGTTAGGGTTAGGGTTAGTTGACGGGACGGTTTAGGGTACAGGTTAGGCTACGACAACGGTTTAAGTTGAGCGTACGTGTTAGGTTACGGGTTAGTGTTAGCGTACAGGTTAGGATTAGGGGACGGGTGAGGGTAAGGCTTCGGGTAAGTGTTAGGGTTTGGGTTAGGGTTAGGGTTAGGGTTAGGGTTCAGGGACGGTTTAGGGTACAGGTTAGGGTACGACAACAATTTAGGGTGAGCGTACGTGTTAGGGTACGGGTTAGTGTTAGCGTACGAGTTAGGATTAGGGGACGGGTGAGGGTAAGGCTTCGTGTAAGGGTTAGGGTTAGGGTTAGGGTTATGGGACGACGATGGTTTAGGGTACAGGTTACGCTGCGTCAACGGTTTAGGGTGTGCGTACGTGTTAGGGTACGGGTTAGTGTTAGCGTACGGGTTAGGATTAGGGGACGGGTGAGGGTAAGGCTTCGGGTAAGGGTTAGGGTTAGGGTTAGGGTTAGGGTTAGGGTTAGGGGACGGGGACAGGGACGGTTTAGGGTACATTTTAGGGTATGACAACGGTTTAGGGTGAGCGTACATGTTAGGGTATGGGTTAGTGTTAGCGTACGGGTTAGGATTAGGGGACGGGTGAGGGTAAGGCTTCGGGTAAGGGTTAGGGTTAGGGTTAGGGTTAGGGATAGGGTTAGGGGAAGGGGACGGTTTAGGGTACAGGTTAGGGTACGACAACGGTTTAGGGTGAGCGTACGTGTTAGGGTACGGGTTAGTGTTATCGTACGGGTGAGGATTAGGGGACGGGTGAGGGTAAGGCTTCGGGTAAGGGTTACGGTTAGGGTTAGGTGACGGGGACGGTTTAGGGTACAGGTTAGGATACGACAACGGTTTAGGGTGAGCGTACGTGTTAGGGTACGGGTTAGTGTTAGCGCACGGGTTAGGATAAGGGGACGGGTGAGGTTAAGGCTTCGGGTAAGGGTTAGTGTTAGGGTTAGGGTTAGGGGACGGGGACGGTTTAGGGTACAGGTTAGGGTACGACCACGGTTTAGGGTGAGCGTACGTGTTAGGGTACGTTTTAGTGTTAGCGTACGGATTAGGATTAGGGGACGGGTGAGAGTAAGGCTTCGGGTAAGTGTTAGGGTTAGGGTTAGGGTTAGGGTTAGGGTACGGGGACGGTTTAGGGTACAGGTTAGGGTACGACAACGATTTAGGGTGAGCGTACGTGTTAGGGTAGGGGTTAGTGTTAGCGTACGGGTTAGGATTAGGGGACGGGTGAGGGTAAGGCTTCGGGTAATGGATAGGGTTAGGGTTAGGGTTAGGGGACGGGGACGGTTTAGGGTACAGGTTAGGATATGACAACGGTTTAGGGTGAGCGTACGTGTTAGGGTACGGGTTAGTGTTAGCGTACGGGTTAGGATTAGGGGACGGGTGAGTGTAAGGCTTCGGGTAAGGGTTAGGGTTAGGGTTAGGGTTAGGGTTAGGGGACGGGGACGGGGACGGTTTAGGGTACAGGTTAGGGTACGACCACAGTTTAGGGTGAGCGTACGTGTTAGGGTACGGGTTAGTGTTAGCGTACGGTTTAGGATTAGGGGACGGGTAAGAGTAAGGCTTCGGGTAAGGGTTAGGGTTAAGGTTAGGGTTAGGGGATGGGGACGGTTTAGGGTACAGGTTAGTGTACGACAACGGTTTAGGGTGAGCGTACGTGTTAGAGTACGTGTTAGTGTTGGCGTACGGGTTAGTATTAGGGGACGGGTGAGGGTAAGGCTTCGGGTAAGGGTTAGGGTTAGGGTTAGGGTTAGGGGACGGGGACGGGGACGGTTTAGGGTACAGGTTAGGGTACGAAGACGGTTTAGGGTGAGCGTACGTGTTAGGGTACGGGTTAGTGTTAGCGTACGTGTTAGGATTAGGGGACGGGTGAGGGTAAGGCTTCGGGTAAGGGTTAGGGTTAGTGTTAGGGTTAGGGTTAGGGTTACGGGACGGGAACAGGGACGGTTTAGGGTACAGGTTAGGGTACGA
>NW_028322248.1:3950000-3957500 GCF_059928025.1 Delphinapterus leucas
GTGTTAGGATTAGGGGACGGGTGAGTGTAAGGCTTCGGGTAAGGGTTAGGGTTAGTGTTAGTGTTAGGGTTAGGGTTACGGGACGGGAACAGGGACGGTTTAGGGTACAGGTTAGGGTACGACAACAGTTTAGGGTGAGCGTACGTGTTAGGGTACGGGTTAGTGTTAGCGTACGAGTTAGGATTAGGGGACGGGTGAGGGTAAGGCTTCGGATAAGGGTTAGGGTTAGGGTTAGGGTTAGGGTTAGGGGACGGGGACGGTTTAGGGTACAGGTTAGGCTGCGACAACGGTTTAGGGTGAGCGTACGTGTTAGGGTACGGGTTAGTGTTAGCGTACGGGTTAGGATTAGTGGACGGGTGAGGGTAAGGCTTCGGGTAAGGGATAGGGTTAGGGTTAGCGTTAGGGGACGGGGACGGGGACGGTTTAGGGTACAGGTTATGGTATGACAACGGTTTAGGGTGAGCGTACGTGTTAGGGTACGGGTTAGTGTTAGCGTACGGGTTAGGATTAGGGGACGGGTGAGGGTAAGGCTTCGGGTAAGTGTTAGGGTTAGGGTTAGGGTTAGGGTTAGGGGACGGGGACGGGGACGGTTTAGGGTACAGGTTAGGGTACGACAACGGTTTAGGGTGAGCGTACGTGTTAGGGTCCGGGTTAGTGTTAGCGTACGGTTTAGGATTAGGGGACGGGTAAGGGTAAGGCTTCGGGTAAGGGTTAGGGTTAGGGTTAGGGTTAGGGGATGGGGACGGTTTAGGGTAGAGGTTAGTGTACGACAACGGTTTAGGGTGAGCGTACGTGTTAGGGTACGGGTTAGTGTTGGCGTACGGGTTAGGATTAGGGGACGGGTGAGGGTAAGGCTTCGGGTAAGGGTTAGGGTTAGGGTTAGGGTTAGGGGACGGGGACGGGGACGGTTTAGGGTACAGGTTAGGGTACGAAAACCGTTTAGGGTGAGCTTACGTGTTAGGGTACGGGTTAGTGTTAGCGTAAGGGTTAGGATTAGGGGACGGGTGAGGGTAAGTCTTCGGGTAAGGGTTAGGGTTAGGGTTAGTGTTAGGGTTAGGGTTAGGGGACGGGGACGGTTTAGGGTACAGGTTAGGGTACGACAACGGTTTAGGGTGAGCGTACGTGTTAGGGTACGGGTTAGTGTTAGCGTACGGGTTAGGATTAGGGGACGGGTGAGGGTAAGGCTTCGGGTAAGGGTTAGGGTTAGGGTTAGGGTTAGGTTTAGGGTTAGGGTTAGGGGACGGTTTAGGGTACAGGTTAGTGTACGACAACGGTTTAGGGTGAGCGTATGTGTTAGGGTACGGGTTAGTGTTAGTGTACGGGTGAGGATTAGGTGACGGGTGAGTGTTAGGCTTCGGGTAAGGTTAGGGTTAGGGTTAGGGTTAGGGTTAGGGGACGCAGACGGTTTAGGGTACAGGTTAGGGTACGACAAAGGTTTAGGGTGAGCGTACGTGTTAGGGTACGGGTTAGTGTTAGCGTACGGGTTAGGATTGGGGACGGGTGAGGGTAAGGCTTCGGGTAAGGGTTAGGGTTAGGGTTAGGGTTAGGGATAGGGGACGGGGACGGTTTAGGGTACAGGTTCGGCTGCGACAACGGTTTAGGGTGAGCGTACGTGTTAGGGTACGGGTTAGTGTTAGCGTACGGGTTAGGATTAGTGGACGGGTGAGGGTAAGGCTTCGGGTAAGGGTTAGGGTTAGGGTTAGGGCTAGTGTTAGGGTTAGGGGACCGGGACAGGGACGGTTTAGGGTACAGGTTAGGGTACGACAACGGTTTAGGGTGAGCGTACATGTTAGGGTATGGGTTAGTGTTAGCGTACGGGTTAGGAATAGGGGACGGGTGAGGGTAATTCTTCGGGTAAGGGTTAGGGTTAGGGTTAGGGTACGGGGACGGGGACGGGGACGGTTTAGGGTACAGGTTAGGGTACGACAACGATTTAGGGTGAGCGTACGTGTTAGGGTACGGGTTAGTGTTAGAGTACGGGATAGGATTAGAGGACGGCTGAAGGTAAGGCTTCGGGTAAAGGTTAGGGTTAGGGTTAGGGTTAGGGTTAGGGGACGGGGACGGGGACGGTTTAGGGTACAGGTTAGGGTACGACAACGGTTTAGGGTGAGCGTACGTGTTAGGGTACGGGTTAGTGTTAGTGTACGGGTTGGGCTTAGGGGACGGGTGAGGGTAAGGCTTCTGGTAAGGGTTAGGGTTAGGGTTAGGGTTAGGGTTAGGTTTAGGGGACGGGGACGGTTTAGATACAAGTTAGGGTACGACAACGGTTTAGGGTGAGCGTACGTGTTAGGGTATGGGTTAGTGTTAGCGTACGGGTTAGGTTTAGGGGACGGGTGAGGGTAAGGCTTCGGGTAAGGGTTAGGGTTAGGGTTAGGGTTAGGGTTAGGGTTAGGGGACGGGGACGGTTTAGGGTACAGGTTAGTGTACGACAAAGTTTTAGGGTGAGCGTACGTGTTAGGGTATGGGTTAGTGTTAGCGTACGGGTTAGGATTAGGGGACGGGTGAGGGTAAGGCTTCGGGAAAGTGTTAGGGTTAGGGTTAGGGTTAGGGTTAGGGGACGGGCACAGGGACGGTTTAGGGTACAATTTAGGGTACGACAACGGTTTAGGGTGAGGGTACGTGTTAGGGTACGGGTTAGTGTTAACGTACGGGTTAGGATTAGGGGACGGGTTAGGGCAAGGCTTCGGGTAAGGGTTAGGTTTAGGGTTAGGGTTAGGGTTAGGGGACGTGGACGGTTTAGGGTACAGGTTAGGGTACGACAACCGTTTAGGGTGAGCGTACGTGTTAGGGTACGGGTTAGTGTTAGCGTTCGGGTTAGGATTTGGGGACGGGTGAGGGTAAGGCTTCGGGTAAGGGTTAGGGTTAGGGTTAGGGTTAGGGTTAGGTTTAGGGGACCGGGACGGTTTAGGGTACAGGTTAGGGTACGACAACTGTTTAGGGTGAGCGTACGTGTTAGGGTACGTGTTAGTGTTAGCGTACGGGTGAGGATTAGGGGACGGGTGAGGGTAAGGCTTCGGGTAAGTGTTAGGGTTAGGGTTAGGGTTAGGTTTAGGGTTAGGGGACGGGGACGGTTTAGGGTACAGGTTAGGGTACGACAACGGTTTAGGGTGAGCGTACGTTTTAGGGTACGGGTTAGTGTTAGCGAACGGGTTAGTATTAGGGGACGGGTGAGGGTAAGGCTTCGGGTAAGGGTTAGGGTTGGGGTTAGGTTTAGGGTTAGGGTTAGGGGACGGGGACGGTTTAGGGTACAGGTTAGTGTACGACAACGTTTTAGGGTGAGCGTACGTGTTAGGGTACGGGTTAGTGTTAGCGTACGGGTGAGGATTAGGGGACGGGTGAGGGTAAGGCTTCGGGTAAGGGTTAGGGTTAGGGTTAGGGGACGGGGACGGGTTAGGGTACAGGTTAGGGTACGACAACGGTTTAGGGTGAGCGTACGTGTTAGGGTACGGGTTAGTGTTAGCGTACGGGTTAGGATTAGGGGACGGGTGAGGGTAAGGCTTCGGGTAAGGGATAGGGTTAGGGTTAGGGTTAGGGTTAGGGTTAGGGATAGGGGACGGTTTAGACTACAGGTTAGGGTACGACAACGGTTTAGGGTGAGCGTACGTGTTAGGGTACGAGTTAGTGTTAGCGTACGGGTGACGATTAGGTGATGGGTGAGTGTAAGGCTTCGGGTAAGTGTTAGGGTTAGGGTTAGGGTTAGGGTTAGTGTTAGGGGACGGGGACGGTTTAGGGTACAGGTTAGGGTACGACAAAGGTTTAGCGTGAACGTACGTGTTAAGGTATGGGTTAGTGTTAGCGTACGGGTTAGGATTAGGGGACGGGTGAGGGTAAGGCTTCGGGTAAGGGTTAGGGTTAGGGTTAGGGTTAGGGTTAGGGGACGGGGACGGTTTAGGGTACAGGTTCGGCTGCGACAATGGTTTAGGGTGAGCGTACGTGTTAGGGTACGGGTTAGTGTTAGCGTACGGGTTAGGATTAGCGGACAGGTGAGGGTAAGGCTTCGGGTAAGTGTTAGGGTTAGGGTTAGGGCTAGGGTTAGGGTTAGGGGACGGGGACAGGGATGGTTAAGGGTACAGTTTAGGGTACGACAACGGTTTAGGGTGAGCGTACATTTTAGGGTATGTGTTAGTGTTAGCGTACGAGTTAGGATTAGGGGACGGGTGAGGGTAAGGCTTCGGGTAAGGGTTAGGGTTAGGGTTAGGGGACGGGGACGGGGACGGTTTAGGGTACATTTTAGGGTACGACAACGATTTAGGGTGAGCGTACGTGTTAGGGTACGGGTTAGTGTTAGCGTACGGGTTAGGATTAGAGGACGGCTGAGGGTAAGGCTTCGGGTAAATGTTAGGGTTAGGGTTAGGGTTAGGGTTAGGGGACGGGGACGGGGACGGTTTAGGGTACAGGTTAGGGTACGACAACGGTTTAGGGTGAGCGTACGTGTTAGGGTACGGGTTAGTGTTAGCGTACGGGTTAGGATTAGGGGACGGGTGAGTGTAAGGCTTCGGGTAAGGGTTAGGGATAGGGTTAGGGTTAGGTTTAGGGTTAGGGGACGGGGACGGTTTAGGGTACAGGTTAGGGTACGTCAACGGTTTAGGGTGAGCGTACGTGTTAGGGTACGGGTTAGTGTTAGTGTACGGGTTAGGATTAGGGGACGGGTGAGGGTAAGGCTTCGGGTAAGGGTTAGGGTTAGGGTTAGGGTTAGGGTTAGGGTTAGGGGACGGGGACGGTTTAGGGTACAGGTTAGGGTACGACAACGGTTTAGGGTGAGCGTACGTGTTAGGGTATGGGTTAGTGTTAGCGTACGGGTTAGGATTAGGGGACGGGTGAGTGTAAGGCTTCGGGTAAGGGTGAGGGTTAGGGTTAGGGTTAGGGGACGGGGACGGGGACGGTTTAGGGTACAGGTTAGGGTACGACAAAGGTTTAGGGTGAGCGTACGTGTTAGGGTACGGGTTAGTGTTAGCGTACGGGTTAGGATTAGGGGACGGGTGAGGGTAAGGCTTCGGGTAAGGGTTAGGGTTAGGGTTAGGGTTAGGGGACGGGGACGGGGACGGTTTAGGGTACAGGTTAGGGTACGACAACGGTTTAGGGTGAGCGTACGTGTTAGGGTACGGGTTAGTGTTAGCGTACGGGTTAGGATTAGGGGACGGGTGAGGGTAAGGCTTCGGGAAAGGGTTAGGGTTAGGGTTAGGGTTAGGGGACGGGGACAGGGACGGTTTAGGGTACAGGTTAGGGTACGACAACGGTTTAGGGTGAGGGTACGTGTTAGGGTACGGGTTAGTGTTAACGTACGGGTTAGGATTAGGGGACGGGTTAGGGTAAGGCTTCGGGTAAGGGGTAGGGTTAGGGTTAGGGTTAGGGTTAGGGGACGGGGACGGTTTAGGGTACAGGTTAGGGTACGACAACGGTTTAGGGTGAGCGTACGTGTTAGGGTACGGGTTAGTGTTAGCGTACGGGTTAGGATTAGGGGACGGGTGAGGGTAAGGCTTCGGGTAAGGGTTAGGGTTAGGGTTAGGGTTAGGGTTAGGGTTAGGGGACGGGGACGGTTTAGGGTACAGGTTAGGGTACGACAACGGTTTAGGGTGAGCGTACGTGTTAGGGTACGGGTTAGTGTTAGCGTACGGGTGAGGATTAGGGGACGGGTGAGGGTAAGGCTTCGGGTAAGGGTTAGGGTTAGGGTTTGGGTTAGGGTTAGGGTTAGGGGATGGGGACGGTTTAGGGTACAGGTTAGGGTACGACAACGGTTTAGGGTGAGCGTACGTGTTAGGGTACGGGTTAGTGTTAGCGTACAGGTTAGGATTAGGGGACGGGTGAGGGTAAGGCTTCGGGTAAGGGTTAGGGTTAGGGGACGGGGACGGTTTAGGGTACAGGTTAGGGTACGACAACGGTTTAGGGTGAGCGTACGTGTTAGGGTACGGGTTAGTGTTAGCGTACGGGTTAGGATTAGGGGACGGGTGAGGGTAAGGCTTCGGGTAAGGGTTAGGGTTAGGGTTAGGGTTAGGGTTAGGGGACGGGGACGGTTTAGGGTACAGGTTAGTGTACGACAACGGTTTAGGGTGAGCGTACGTGTTAGGGTACGGGTTAGTGTTAGCGTACGGGTTAGGATTAGGGGACGGGTGAGCGTAAGGCTTCGGGTAAGGGTTAGGGTTAGGGTTAGGGTTAGGGTTAGGGTTACGGGACGGGGACAGGGACGGTTTAGGGTACAGGTTAGGGTACGACAACGGTTTAGGGTGAGCGTACGTGTTAGGGTACGTGTTAGTGTTAGCGTACGGGTTAGGATTAGGGGACGGGTGAGGGTAAGGCTTCGGGTATGGGTTAGGGTTAGGGTTAGGGTTAGGGTTAGGGTTAGGGGACGGGGACGGTTTAGGGTACAGGTTAGGGTAAGACAACGGTTTAGGGTGAGCGTACGTGTTAGGGTACGGGTTAGTGTTAGCGTACGGGTTAGGATTAGGGGACGGGTGAGGGTAAGGCTTCGGGTAAGGGTTAGGGTTAGGGTTAGGGTTAGGGTAGGGTTAGGGGACGGGGACAGTTTAGGGTACAGGTTAGGGTACGACAACGGTTTAGGGTGAGCGAACGAGTTAGGGTACGGGTTAGTGTTAGCGTACGGGTTAGGATTAGGGGACGGGTGAGGGTAAGGCTTCGGGTAAGCGTTAGGGTTAGGGTTAGGGTTAGGGGACGGGGACGGTTTAGGGTACAGGTTAGGGCACGAAAACGGTTTAGGGTGAGCGTACGTGTTAGGGTACGGGTTAGTGTTAGTGTACGGTTTAGGATTAGGGGACGGGTGAGGGTAAGGCTTCGGGTAAGGGTTAGGGTTAGGGTTAGGGTTAGGGTTAGGGTTAGGGGACGGGGACGGTTTAGGGTACAGGTTAGGGTACGACAACGGTTTAGGGTGAGCGTACGTGTTAGGGTACGTGTTAGTGTTAGCGTACGGATTAGGATTAGGGGACGGGTGAGGGTAAGGCTTCGGGTAAGTGTTAGGGTTAGGGTTAGGGTTAGGGTTAGGGTACGGGGACGGTTTAGGGTACAGGTTAGGGTACGACAATGATTTAGGGTGAGCGTACGTGTTAGGGTAGGGGTTAGTGTTAGCGTACGGGTTAGGATTAGGGGACGGGTGAGGGTAAGGCTTCGGGTAAGGGATAGGATTAGGGTTAGGGTTAGGGGACGGGGACGGTTTAGTGTACAGGTTAGGATATGACAACGGTTTGGGTGAGCGTACGTGTTAGGGTACGGGTTAGTGTTAGCGTACGGGTTAGGATTAGGGGACGGGTGAGGGTAAGGCTTCGGGTAAGGGTTAGGGTTAGGGTTAGGGTTAGGGGACGGGGACGGGGACGGGAACGGTTTAGGGTACAGGTTAGGGTACGACAACGGTTTAGGGTGAGCGTACGTGTTAGGGTACGGGTTAGTGTTAGCGTACGGTTTAGGATTAGGGGACGGGTAAGAGTAAGGCTTCGGGTAAGGGTTAGGGTTAAGGTTAGGGTTAGGGGATGGGGACGGTTTAGGGTACAGGTT
>NW_028322248.1:7815000-7917500 GCF_059928025.1 Delphinapterus leucas
AGGGGTAGGTCTTGACTATTACATATTTGGCTTATGGAAAGGTATCTGTGCTAATTTCTATCTCTGGTTTTATGCAGCACCCCAACTCACCTTTCCCCTTAAGCAAGCATAAGTTGGTTTTCTAAATTTGAGACCCTGTTCTGTTTTGTAATTCAGTTCATGTGTAGCGAAGTTTACATTCCGTGTAGTAGTGATATCTTATGATGTTTCATTTTCTGTGTGACTTATTTCACTTAGAATCATCGTACCTGAATCCACTCATTATGCCGCGAAGGGCCTGATGACATAGATTTCATTGCTGAGTGATATTCCATTGTACGTACGTACCACAACTTCTTTATCCATTTTTCACATTCTGGGATATTTAACTTGTACCGTAGACGAGGTTCTTGTAAACAGAGCCGTCCGACACTTTGGGGTGGCTGTGTGTTTTTGATTTTAATTTCCCTAAGCTATAGGACCATAAGTGGAAGTGCCGTAGGCTCCGTAGCTTTGTTTTTTCGGTGTTCCGGGAAACACCATACACTTCTCCAGAGTGGCTGTTGGCAATTTACATCCCGCCCATCAGCATAACAAGGCTCCCTGTTCTCCATGGCCTGTGCTGCCTTTCTGGATTTTACACTTTTTTCAGATGGCCCTTTTGACCGGGGGGCAGTGAGACTTCATTGTAGTGCAGATTTCTTTAACATGCTTGCTTGGTTGGCCAAAGAGTGCGTATGCGTTTTTTCCTGAATATATTCAGGAAAAAACGCATACGCCCTTTTTGGCCAAGAGCATCATTGTCGTTCTGCCTCTTTTCCTATGCTTTAAATGCAATTCCCGTCTACCCCGTGAAATCGTTTTCCTGCAATTCTGCCCCGCATACAAGTCGTCTTCGCAGCCTTCCTTCAATATATTTTTGGACGATAGCTGTCATTTATAACTCTGCAGGTTTGTGAGTTACAGTGCCCCTGAGCTCCTTTCTTCAACTCGCTATCTTGTGAGCTGGCGGCAAACCCACAGGATTGCTTCAGGCCCTAATCTGGTTCCGGCACGGCATGCTGAGCCTTTGGTTAATTCCTCTTCCTGGTGGGAAATGAGCGTTAAATTTGCCCGTGCAGACACCTAGAGCTAGTCTCTCATTGGTTCTCCCTATTCCTTTTCATCTTGCGCAGAAATTGCAAACTGTGCCCAACAGGAGGTTAAAGGCACTGACTCTCCAAGTGGGGAGAGTGTTCGTAAAGGGTCTGGAATGGTGAACCCGAGTAAAAGAGGACGAAAACTGAGATGCATTTGAAAACGTTTGTCGGTCACACGGTGCACCATACTGTGGGTTTCCCATGCATGTTTTAGCTGAAGGAAGAATCCCTTAAATCTGGAGAGGTGGGAACCATGGAATGGGTACCATGCAGTATGACTTCAAAGGGTCTGCATTTGCTCATCGAACCTCACCAATGCTATCAGCCCAAAGTGCCCAACCTTATGTCTCACTCAGCTCTGTGTGTAGATGTGGTAAATCCAGGTTGCATCACAAGCCCTGAATGAATTATTTAAGAATTGCTCTCTATTTCACTGTCCTTGGGTTTTGTTTGTGTAATTCATTTTGATAATGGGATTTACCGGATTTTCTCTGCTGCGTTCATGCCGCTGTACACACGCTTCATTCTCTTACGGAGACATATAAATCCATGGGTTTGAAGATTCTTACTAGTCAGGTGTATTACTAGGCGTTGAATATGGGGTGTTTAGTCCATTTCGTTGAGCAAGGGGTAGGTCTGGGCTATTACATATTTGGCTTATGGAAAGGTATCTGTGCTAATTTCTATCTCTGGTTTTATGCAGCACCCCAACTCACCTTTCCCCTTAAGCAAGCATAAGTGTGTTTTCTAAATTTGAGACCCTGTTCTGTTTTATAATTCAGTTCATGTGTAGAAAAGTTTACATTCCGTGTATTAGTGATATCTTATGATGTTTCATTTTCTGTGTGACTTATTTCCCTTAGAATCATCGTACCTGAATCCACTCATTATGCCGCGATGGGCCTGATGACATAGCTTTCATTGCTGAGTGATATTCCATTGTACGTACGTACCACAACTTCTTTATCCATTTTTCACATTCTGGGATATTTAACTTGTACCGTAGAAGAGGTTCTTGTAAACAGAGCCGTCCGACACTTTGGGGTGGCTGTGTGTTTTTGATTTTAATTTCCCTAAGCTATAGGACCATAAGTGGAAGTGCCGTAGTCTCCGTTGCTTTGTTTTTCAGGGGTTTCAGGAAACACCATACACTTCTCCAGAGTGGCTGTTGGCAATTTACATCCCGACCATCAGCATAACAAGGCTCCCTGTTCTCCTTGGCCTGTCCTGTCTTTGTGGATTTTACACTTGTTTCACATGTCCCTTTTGACCGGGGGGCAGTGAGACTTCATTGTAGTGCAGATTTCATTAACATGCTTGCTTGGTTGGCCAAAAAGCGCATATGCTTTTTTTCCTCAATAAATTCAGGAAAAAACGCATACACCCTTTTTGGCCAAGAGCATCATTGTCGACGTTTTGCCTCTTTTCCTATGCTTTAAATGCAATTCCCGTCTACCCCCTGAAATCGTTTTCCTGCAATTCTGCCCCACTTACAAGTCGTCTTCGCAGCCTTCCTTCAATATATTTTTGGACGATAGCTGTCATTTATAACTCTGCATGTTTGTGAGTTACAGTGCCCCTGAGCTCCTTTCTTCAACTCGCAACTTGTGAGCTGGGCGCAAACCCGCAGGATTGATTCAGGCCCTAATCTGGTTCCGGCACGGCATGCTGATCCTTTGGTTAATTCCTCTTCCTGGTTGGAAATGAGCATTAAATTTGCCCGTGCAGACACTTACTGCTAGTCTCTCATTGGTTCTCCCTATTCCTGTTCATCTTGTGCAGAAATTGCAAACTGTGCCAAACAGCAGGTTAAAGGCACTGACTCTCCAAGTGGGGAGAGTGTTAGTAAAGGGTCTGGAATTGTGAACCCGAGTAAAAGGGGACGAAAACTGAGATGCATTTGAAAACGTTTCCCGGTCACACGGTGCACCATACTGTGGGTTTCCCATGCATGTTTTAGCTGAAGGAAGAATCGCTTAAACCTGGAGAGTTGGGACCCATGGAATGGGTACCATGTAGTATGACTTCAAATGCTCTGCATTTGCTCATCGAACCTCACCAATGCTATCAGCCCGAAGTGTCCAACTTTATGTGTCACTCAGCACTGGGTGTAGATGAGGTAAATCCAGGTTGCATCACAAGCCCTGAATGAATTATTTAAGAATTGCTCTCTATTACACTGTCATTGTGTTTTGTTTTTGTAATTCATTTTGATAATAGGATTTATCGGATTTTCTCTGCTGCATTCATGCAGCTGTACACACGCTTGATTCTCTTATGGAGACATATAAATCCATGGGTTTGAAGATTCTTACTAGTCAGGTGTATTCCTAGGCGTTGAATATAGGGTGTTTAGCCCATTTCGTTGAGCAAGGGGTAGGTCTTGACTATTACATATTTGACGTATGGAATGGTATCTGTGCTAATTTCTATCTCTGGTTTTATGCAGCACCCCAACTCACCTTTCCCCTTAAGCAAACATAAGTTGGTTTTCTAAATTTGAGACCCTGTTCTGTTTTGTAATTCAGTTCATGAGTAGCCAAGATTACATTCGGTGTGTTAGTGATATCTTATGATGTTTCATTTTCTGTGTGACTTATTTCACTTAGAATCATCGTACCTGAATCCACTCATTACGCCACGACGGGCCAGATGACATAGCTTTCCTTGGTGACTGATATTCCATTGTACGTACGTACCACAACTTCTTTATCCATTTTTCGCTTTCTGGGATATTTAACTTGTACCGTAGAAGAGGTTCTTGTAAACAGAGCCATCTGAAACTTTGGCTTGGCTGTGTGTTTTTGATTTAAATTTCCCTAAGCTATAGGACCATAAGTGGAAGTGCCGTAGGCTCTGTTGCTTTGTTTTTTAGGTGTTTCAGGAAACACCATACACTTCTCCAGAGTGGCTGTTGGCAATTTACATCCCGCCCATCAGCATAACAAGGCTCCCTGTTCTCCATGGCCTGTGCTGCCTTTCTGGATTTTACACTTTTTTCAGATGGCCCTTTTGACCGGGGGGCAGTGAGACTTCATTGTAGTGCAGATTTCTTTAACATGCTTGCTTGGTTGGCCAAAAAGGGCGTATGCGTTTTTTCCTGAATATATTCAGGTAAAAACGCATATGCCCTTTTTGGCCAAGTGCATCATTGTCGACGTTCTGCCTCTTTTCCTATGCTTTAAATGCAATTCCAGTCTACCCCCTGAAATCGTTTTCCTGCAATTCTGCCCCGCTTTCAAGTCCTCTTCGCAGCCTTCCTTCAATATATTTTTGGACGATAGCTGTCATTTATAACTCTGCAGGTTTGTGAATTAGAGTGCCCCGGAGCTCCTTTCTTCAAATCGCTTTCTTGTGAGCTGGCCGCAAACTCGCAGGGTTGCTTCAGGCCCTAATCTGGTTCCGGCACGGCATGCTGAGCGTTTGGTTAATTCCTCTTCCTCGTGGGAAATGAGCGTTAAATTTGCCCGTGCAGACACCTACAGCTAGTCTCTCATTGGCTCTCCCTATTCCTGTTCATCTTGCGCAGAAATTGCAAACTGTGCCAAACAGCAGGTTAAAGGCACTGACTCTCCAAGTGGGTAGAGTGTTAGTAAAGGGTCTGGAATTGTGAACCCGAGTAAAAGGGGACGAAAACTGAGATGCATTTGAAAACGTTTCCCGGTCACACGGTGCACCATACTGTGGGTTTCCCATGCATGTTTTAGCTGAAGGAAGAATCGCTTAAACCTGGAGAGTTGGGACCCATGGAATGGGTACCATGCAGTATGACTTCAAATGGTCTGCATTTGCTCTTCGAACCTCACCAATGCTATCAGCCCGAAGTGTCCAACTTTATGTCTCACTCAGCTCTGGGTGTAGATGAGGTAAATCCAGGTTGCATCACAAGCCCTGAATGAATTATTTAAGAATTGCTCTCTATTTCACTGTCATTGTGTTTTGTTTTTGTAATTCATTTTGATAATAGTATTTATCGGATTTTCTCTGCTACCTTCATGCAGCTGTACACACGCTTGATTCTCTTATGGAGACATATAAATCCATGGGTTTGAAGATTCTTACTAGTCAGGTGTATTCCTAGGCGTTGAATATAGGGTGTTTAGCCCATTTCGTTGAGCAAGGGGTAGGTCTTGACTATTACATATTTGACGTATGGAATGGTATCTGTGCTAATTTCTATCTCTGGTTTTATGCAGCACCCCAAGTCACCTTTCCCCTTAAGCAAACATAAGTTGGTTTTCTAAATTTGAGACCCTGTTCTGTTTTGTAATTCAGTTCGTGTGTAGCCAAGATTACATTCGGTGTATTAGAGATAACTTATGATGTTTCATTTTCTGTGTGACTTATTTCTCTTAGAATCATCGTACCTGAATCCACTCATTATGCCACAACGGGCCAGATGACATAGATTTCATTGGTGAGTGATATTCCATTGTACGTACGTACCACAACTTCTTTATCCATTTTTCGCTTTCTGGGATATTTAACTTGTACCGTAGACGAGGTTCTTGTAAACAGAGCCGTCTGAAACTTTGGGGTGGCTGTGTGTTTTTTATTTTAATTTCCCTAAGCTATAGGACCATAAGTGGAAGTGCCGTAGGCTCCGTTGCTTTGTTTTTTAGGTGTTTCAGGAAACACCATACACTTCTCCAGAGTGGCTGTTGGCAATTTACATCCCACCCATGAGCATAACAAGGCTCCCTGTTCTCCATGGCCTGTGCTGCCTTTCTGGATTTTACACTTTTTTCAGATGGCCCTTTTGACCGGGGGGCAGCGAGACTTCATTGTAGTGCAGATTTCTTTAACATGGTTGCTTGGTTGGCCAAAAAGATCGTATGCGTTTTTTCCTGAATATATTCAGGAAAAAACGCATACGCTCTTTTTGGCCAAGTGCATCATTGTCGACGTTCTGCCTCTTTTCCTATGCTTTAAATGCAATTCCAGTCTACCCCATGAAATCGTTTTCCTGAAATTCTGCCCCGCTTTCAAGTCCTCTTCGCAGCCTTCCTTCAATATATTTTTGGACGATAGCTGTCATTTACAACACTGCAGGTTTTGAATTACAGTGCCCCGGAGCTCCTTTCTTCAAATCTCCTTCTTGTGAGCTGGCCGCAAACCCTCAGGATTGCTTCAGGCCCTAATCTGGTTCCGGCACAGCATGCTGAGCCTTCGGTTAATTCCTCTTCCTGGTGGGAAATGAGCGTTAAATTTGCCCGTGCAGACACCTACAGCTAGTCTCTCATTGGTTCTCCCTATTCCTGTTCATCTTGCACAGAAATTGCAAACTGTGCCAAACAGGAGGTTAAAGGCACTGACTCTCCAAGTGGGGAGAGTGTTAGTAAAGGGTCTGGAATTGTGAACCCGAGTAAAAGGGGACGAAAACTGAGATGCATTTGAAAACGTTTCCTGGTCACAGGGTGCACCATACTGTGGGTTTCCCATGCATGTTTTAGCTGAAGGAAGAATCGCTTAAACCTGGAGAGTTGGGACCCATGGAATGGGTACCATGCAGTATGACTTCAAATGGTCTGCATTTGCTCATCGAACCTCACCAATGCTATCAGCCCGAAGTGTCCAACTTTATGTCTCACTCAGCTCTGGGTGTAGATGAGGTAAATCCAGGTTGCATCACAAGCCCTGAATGAATTATTTAAGAATTGCTCTCTATTTCACTGTCATTGTGTTTTGTTTTTGTAATTCATTTTGATAATAGGATTTATCGGATTTTCTCTGCTGCATTCATGCAGCTGTACACACGCTTGATTCTCTTATGGAGACATATAAATCCATGGGTTTGAAGATTCTTACTAGTCAGGTGTATTCCTAGGCGTTGAATATAGGGTGTTTAGCCCATTTCGTTGAGCAAGGGGTAGGTCTTGACTATTACATATTTGACGTATGGAATGGTATCTGTGCTAATTTCTATCTCTGGTTTTATGCAGCACCCCAACTCACCTTTCCCCTTAAGCAAACATAAGTTGGTTTTCTAAATTGGAGACCCTGTTCTGTTTTGTAATTCAGTTCATGTGTAGCCAAGATTACATTCGGTGTGTTAGTGATATCTTATGATGTTTCATTTTCTGTGTGACTTATTTCACTTAGAATCATCGTACCTGAATCCACTCATTACACCACGACGGGCCAGATGACATAGATTTCCTTGGTGACTGATATTCCATTGTACGTACGTACCACAACTTCTTTATCCATTTTTCGCTTTCTGGGATATTTAACTTGTACTGTAGAAGAGGTTCTTGTAAACAGAGCCATCTGAAAGTTTGGCTTGGCTGTGTGTTTTTGATTTAAATTTCCCTAAGCTATAGGACCATAAGTGGAAGTGCCGTAGGCTCTGTTGCTTTGTTTTTTAGGTGTTTCAGGAAACACCATACACTTCTCCAGAGTGGCTGTTGGCAATTTACATCCCGCCCATCAGCATAACAAGGCTCCCTGTTCTCCATGGCCTGTGCTGCCTTTCTGGATTTTACACTTTTTTCAGATGGCCCTTTTGACCGGGGGGCAGTGAGACTTCATTGTAGTGCAGATTTCTTTAACATGCTTGCTTGGTTGGCCAAAAAGGGCGTATGCGTTTTTTCCTGAATATATTCAGGAAAAAACGCATACGCCCTTTTTGGCCAAGTGCATCATTGTCGACGTTCTGCCTCTTTTCCTATGCTTTAAATGCAATTCCAGTCTACCCCCTGAAATCGTTTTCCTGCAATTCTGCCCCGCTTTCAAGTCCTCTTCGCAGGCTTCCTTCAATATATTTTTGGACGATAGCTGTCATTTATAACTCTGCAGGTTTGTGAATTAGAGTGACCCGGAGCTCCTTTCTTCAAATCGCTTTCTTTTGAGCTAGCCGCAAACTCGCAGGGTTGCTTCAGGCCCTAATCTGGTTCCGGCACGGCATGCTGAGCGTTTGGTTAATTCCTCTTCCTGGTTGGAAATGAGCGTTAAATTTGCCCGTGCAGACACCTACAGCTAGTCTCTCATTGGTTCTCCCTATTCCTGTTCATCTTGCGCAGAAATTGCAAACTGTGCCAAACAGCAGGTTAAAGGCACTGACTCTCCAAGTGGGTAGAGTGTTAGTAAAGGGTCTGGAATTTTGAACCCGAGTAAAAGGGGACGAAAACTGAGATGCATTTGAAAACCTTTCCCGGTCACACGGTGCACCATACTGTGGGTTTCCCATGCATGTTTTAGCTGAAGGAAGAATCGCTTAAACCTGGAGAGTTGGGACCCATGGAATGGGTACCATGCAGTATGACTTCAAATGGTCTGCATTTGCTCTTCGAACCTCACCAATGCTATCAGCCCGAAGTGTCCAACTTTATGTCTCACTCAGCTCTGTGTGTAGATTAGGTAAATCCAGGTTGCATCACAAGCCCTGAATGAATTATTTAAGAATTGCTCTCTATTTCACTGCCATTGTGTTTTGTTTTTGTAATTCATTTTGATAATAGTATTTATCGGATTTTCTCTGCTACCTTCATGCAGCTGTACACACGCTTGATTCTCTTATGGAGACATATAAATCCATGGGTTTGAAGATTCTTACTAGTCAGGTGTATTTCTAGGCGTTGAATATAGGGTGTTTAGCCCATTTCGTTGAGCAAGGTGTAGGTCTTGACTATTACATATTTGACATATGGAATGGTATCTGTGCTAATTTCTATCTCTGGTTTTATGCAGCACCCCAAGTCACCTTTCCCCTTAAGCAAACATAAGTTGGTTTTCTAAATTTGAGACCCTGTTCTGTTTTGTAATTCAGTTCATGTGTAGCCAAGATTACATTCGGTGTATTAGAGATAACTTATGATGTTTCATTTTCTGTGTGACTTATTTCTCTTAGAATCATCGTACCTGAATCCACTCATTATGCCACGACGGGCCAGATGACATAGATTTCATTGGTGAGTGATATTCCATTGTACGTACGTACCACAACTTCTTTATCCATTTTTCGCTTTCTGGGATATTTAACTTGTACCGTAGACGAGGTTCTTGTAAACAGAGCCGTCTGAAACTTTGGGGTGGCTGTGTGTTTTTTATTTTAATTTCCCTAAGCTATAGGACCATAAGTGGAAGTGCCGTAGGCTCCGTTGCTTTGTTTTTTAGGTGTTTCAGGAAACACCATACACTTCTCCAGAGTGGCTGTTGGCAATTTACATCCCACCCATGAGCATAACAAGGCTCCCTGTTCTCCATGGCCTGTGCTGCCTTTCTGGATTTTACACTTTTTTCAGATGGCCCTTTTGACCGGGGGGCAGTGAGACTTCATTGTAGTGCAGATTTCTTTAACATGCTTGCTTGGTTGGCCAAAAAGGGCGTATGCGTATATTCCGGAAAAAACGCATACGCCCTTTTTGGCCAAGTGCATCATTGTCGACGTTCTGCCTCTTTTCCTATGCTTTAAATGCAATTCCAGTCTAACCCCTGAAATCGTTTTCCTGCAATTTTGCCCCGCTTTCAAGTCCTCTTCGCAGCCTTCCTTCAATATATTTTTGGACGTTAGCTGTCATTTATAACTCTGCAGGTTTGTGAATTACAGTGCCCCTGAGCTCCTTTCTTCAAATCGCTTTCTTGTGAGTTGGCCGCAAACCCGCAGGATTGCTTCAGGCCCTAATCTGGTTCCGGCACGGCATGCTGAGCGTTTGGTTAATTCCTCTTCCTGGTTGGAAATGAGCGTTAAATTTGCCCGTGCAGAAACCTACAGCTAGTCTCTCATTGGTTCTTCCTATTCCTATTCCTCTTGCGCAGAAATTGCAAACTGTGCCAAACAGCAGGTTAAAGGCACTGACTCTCCAATTGGGGAGAGTGTTTGTAAAGGGTCTGGAATTCTGAACCCGAGTAAACGGGGACAAAACTGAGATGCATTTGAAAATGTTTCCCGGTCACACGGTGCACCATACTGTGGGCTTCCCATGCATGTTTTAGCTGAAGGAAGAATCGCTTAAACCTGGAGAGTTGGGACCCATGGAATGGGTACCATGCAGAATGACTTCAAATGGTCTGCATTTGCTCATCGAACTTCACCAATGCTATCAGCCCGAAGTGTCCAACTTTATGTCTCACTCAGCTCTGGGTGTAGATGAGGTAAATCCAGGTTGCATCACAAGCCCTGAATGAATTATTTAAGAATTGCTCTCTATTTCACTGTCATTGTGTTTTGTTTTTGTAATTCATTTTGATAATAGGATTTATCGGATTTTCTCTGCTGCATTCATGCAGCTGTACACACGCTTGATTCTCTTATGGAGACATATAAATCCATGGGTTTGAAGATTCTTACTAGTCAGGTGTATTCCTAGGCGTTGAATATAGGGTGTTTAGCCCATTTCGTTGAGCAAGGGGTAGGTCTTGACTATTACATATTTGACGTATGGAATGGTATCTGTGCTAATTTCTATCTCTGGTTTTATGCAGCACCCCAACTCACCTTTCCCCTTAAGCAAACATAAGTTGGTTTTCTAAATTTGAGACCCTGTTCTGTTTTGTAATTCAGTTCATGTGTAGCCAAGATTTCATTCGGTGTATTAGAGATAACTTATGATGTTTCATTTTCTGTGTGACTTATTTCACTTAGAATCATCGTACCTGAATCCACTCATTATGCCACGACGGGCCAGATGACATAGATTTCCTTGGTGACTGATATTCCATTGTACGTACGTACCACAACTTCTTTATCCATTTTTCGCTTTCTGGGATATTTAACTTGTACCGTAGACGAGGTTCTTGTAAACAGAGCCGTCTGAAACTTTGGGGTGGCTGTGTGTTTTTTATTTTAATTTCCCTAAGCTATAGGACCATAAGTGGAAGTGCCGTAGGCTCCGTTGCTTTGTTTTTTAGGTGTTTCAGGAAACACCATACACTTCTCCAGAGTGGCTGTTGGCAATTTACATCCCACCCATCAGCATAACAAGGCTCCCTGTTCTCCATGGCCTGTGCTGCATTTCTGGATTTTACACTTTTTTCACATGGCCCTTTTGACCGGGGGGCAGTGAGACTTCATTGTAGTGCAGATTTCTTTAACATGCTTGCTTGGTTGGCCAAAAAGGGCGTATGCGTTTTTTCCTGAATATATTCAGGAAAAAACGCATACGCCCTTTTTGGCCAAGTGCATCATTGTCGACGTCCTGCTTCTTTTCCTATGCTTTAAATGCAATTCCAGTCTACCCCCTGAAATCGTTTTCCTGCAATTCTGCCCCGCTTTCAAGTCCTCTTCGCAGCCTTCCTTCAATATATTTTTGGACGATAGCTGTCATTTATAACTCTGCAGGTTTGTGAATTACAGTGCCCCTGAGCTCCTTTCTTCAAATCGCTTTCTTGTGAGCTGGCCGCAAACCCGCAGGATTGCTTCAGGCCCTAATCTTGTTCCGGCACGGCATGCTGAGCCTTTGGTTAATTCGTCTTTCTGGTGGGAAATGTGCGTTAAATTTGCCCGTGCAGACACCTACAGCTAGTCTCTCATTGGTTCTCCCTATTCCTGTTCATCTTGCGCAGAAATTGCAAAGTGTGCGAAACAGGAGGTTAAAGGCACTGACTCTCCAAGTGGGGAGAGTGTTAGTAAAGGGTCTGGAATTGTGAACCCGAGTAAAAGAGGACAAAAACTGAGATGCATTTTAAAACGTTTCCCGGTCACATGGTGCACCATACTGTGGGTTTCCCACGCATGGTTTAGCTGAAGGAAGAATCGCTTAAACCTGGAGAGTTGGGACCCATGGAATGTGTACCATGTATTATGACTTCAAAAGGTCTGCATTTGCTCATCGAACCTCACCAATGCTATCAGCCCGAAGGGTCCAACCTTATGTCTCACTCAGCTCTGGGTTTAGATGAGGTAAATCCAGGTTGCATCACAAGCCCTGAATGAATAATTTAAGAATTGCTCTCTATTTCACTGTCATTGTGTTTTGTTTTTGTAATTCATTTTGATAATAGGATTTATCGGATTTTCTCTGCTGCCTTCATGCAGCTGTACACACGCTTGATTCTCTTATGGAGACATGTAAATCCATGGGTTTGAAGAGTCTTAGTAGTCAGGTGTATTCCTAGGCTTTGAATATAGGGTGTTTAGCCCATTTCGTTGAGCAAGGGGTAGGTCTTGACTATTACATATTTGACGTATGGAATGGTATCTGTGCTAATTTCTATCTCTCGTTTTATGCAGCACCCCAACTCACCTTTCCCCTTAAGCAAACATTAGTTGGTTTTCTAAATTTGAGACCCTGTTCTGTTTTGTAATTCAGTTCATGTGTAGCCAAGATTACATTCGGTGTATTAGTGATATCTTATGATGTTTCATTTTCTGTGTGACTTATTTCTCTTAGAATCATCGTTCCTGAATCCACTCATTATGCCACGACGGGCCAGATGACATAGATTTCATTGGTGAGTGATATTCCATTGTACGTACGTACCACAACTTCTTTATCCATTTTTCGCTTTCTGGGATATTTAACTTGTACCGTAGACGAGGTTATTGTAAAGAGAGCCGTCTGAAACATTTGGGGTGGCTGTGTGTTTTTTATTTTAATTTCCCTAAGCTATAGGACCATAAGGGGAAGTGCCGTAGGCTCCGTAGCTTTGTTTTTTCGGTGTTCCGGGAAACACCATACACTTCTCCAGGGTGGCTGATGGCAATTCACATCCCACCCATCAGCATAACAAGGCTCCCTGTTCTCCATGGCCTGTGCTGCCTTTCTGGATTTTACACTTTTTTCAGATGGCCCTTTTGACCGGGGGGCAGTGAGACTTCATTGTAGTGAAGATTTCTTGAACATGCTTGCTTGGTTGGCCAAAAAGGGCGTATGCGTTTTTTCCTGAATATATTCAGGAAAAAACGCATACGCCCTTTTTGGCCAAGAGCATCATTTTCGACGTTCTGCCTCTTTTCCTATGCTTTAAATGCAATTCCAGTCTACCCCCTGAAATCGTTTTCCTGCAAATCTGTCCCGCTTACAAGTCGTCTTCGCAGCCTTCCTTCAATATATTTTTGGACGATAGCTGTCATTTATAACTCTGCAGGTTTGTGAGTTACAGTGCCCCTGAGCTCCTTTCTTCAACTCGCTATCTTGTGAGCTGGCCGCAAACCCGCAGGATTGCTTCAGGCCCTAATCTGGTTCCGGCACGGCATGCTGAGCCTTTGGTTAATTCCTCTTCCTGGTGGGAAATGAGCGTTAAATTTGCCCGTGCAGACACCTAGAGCTAGTCTCTCATTGGTTCTCCCTATTCCTTTTCATCTTGCGCAGAAATTGCAAACTGTGCCCAACAGGAGGTTAAAGGCACTGACTCTCCAAGTGGGGAGAGTGTTCGTAAAGGGTCTGGAATGGTGAACCCGAGTAAAAGGGGACGAAAACTGAGATGCATTTGAAAACGTTTGCCAGTCACACGGGGCACCATACTGTGGGTTTCCCATGCATGTTTTAGCTGAAGGAAGAATCCCTTAAACTTGGAGAGTTGGGACCCATGGAATGGGTACCATGCTGTATGACTTCAAAGGGTCTGCATTTGCTCATCGAACCTCACCAATGCTATCAGCCCGAAGTGCCCAACCTTATGTCTCACTCAGCTCTGGGTGTAGATGTGGTAAATCCAGGTTGCATCACAAGCCCTGAATGAATTATTTAAGAATTGCTCTCTATTTCACTGTCCTTGGGTTTTGTTTGTGTAATTCATTTTGATAATGGGATTTATCGGATTTTCTCTGCTGCATTCATGCCGCTGTACACACGCTTCATTCTCTTACGGAGACATATAAATCCATGGGTTTGAAGATTCTTACTAGTCAGGTGTATTCCTAGGCGTTGAATATGGGGTGTTTAGTCCATTTCATTGAGCAAGGGGTAGGTCTTGACTATTACATATTTGGCTTATGGAAAGGTATCTGTGCTAATTTCTATCTCTGGTTTTATGCAGCACCCCAACTCACCTTTCCCCTTAAGCAAGCATAAGTTGGTTTTCTAAATTTGAGACCCTGTTCTGTTTTGTAATTCAGTTCATGTGTAGCCAAGTTTACATTCCGTGTATTAGAGATATCTTATGATGTTTCATTTTCTGTGTGACTTATTTCACTTAGAATCATCGTACCTGAATCCACTCATTATGCCAAGACGGGCCTGATGACACAGATTTCATTGCTGAGTGATATTCCACTGTACGTACGTACCACAACTTCTTTATCCATTTTTCACATTCTGGGATATTTAACTTGTACCGTAGAGGAGGTTCTTGTAAACAGAGCTGTCCGACACTTTGGGGTGGCTGTGTGTTTTTGATTTTAATTTCCCTAAGCTATAGGACCATAAGTGGAAGTGCCGTAGGCTCCGTAGCTTTGTTTTTTTGGTGTTCCGGGAAACACCATACACTTCTCCAGAGTGGCTGTTGGCAATTCACATCTCACGCATCAGCATAACAAGGCTCCCTGTTCTCCATGGCCTGTGTTGCCTTTCTGGATTTTACAGTTTTTTCAGATGGCCCTTTTGACCGGGGGGCAGTGAGACTTCATTGTAGTGCAGATTTCTTTAACATGCTTGCTTGGTTGGCCAAAAAGGGCGTATGCGTTTTTTCCTGAATATATTCAGGAAAAAACGCATACGCCCTTTTTGGCCAAGAGCATCATTGTTGACGTTCTGCCTCTTTTCCTATGCTTTAAATGCAATTCCCGTCTACCCCCTGAAATCGTTTTCCTGCAATTCTGACCCACTTACAAGTCGTCTTCGCAGCCTTCCTTCAATATATTTTTGGACGATAGCTGTCATTTATAACTCTGCAGGTTTGTGAGTTACAGTGCCCCTGAGCTCATTTCTTCAACTCGCTATCTTGTGAGCTGGCCGCAAACCCACAGGATTGCCTCAGGCCCTAATCTGGTTCCGGCACGGCATGCTGAGCCTTTGGTTAATTCCTCTTCCTGGTGGGAAATGAGCGTTAAATTTGCCCGTGCAGACACCTAGAGCTAGTCTCTCATTGGTTCTCCCTATTCCTTTTCATCTTGCGCAGAAATTGCAAACTGTGCCCGACAGGAGGTTAAAGGCACTGACTCTCCAAGTGGGGAGAGTGTTCGTAAAGGGTCTGGAATGGTGAACCCGAGTAAAAGGGGACGAAAACTGAGATGCATTTGAAAACGTTTGCCAGTCACACGGTGCACCATACTGTGGGTTTCCCATGCATGTTTTAGCTGAAGGAAGAATCCCTTAAACTTGGAGAGTTGGGACCCATGGAATGGGTACCATGCTGTATGACTTCAAAGGGTCTGCATTTGCTCATCGAACCTCACCAATGCTATCAGCCCGAAGTGCCCAACCTTATGTCTCACTCAGCTCTGGGTGTAGATGTGGTAAATCCAGGTTGCATCACAAGCCCTGAATGAATTATTTAAGAATTGCTCTCTATTTCACTGTCCTTGGGTTTTGTTTGTGTAATTCATTTTGATAATGGGATTTATCGGATTTTCTCTGCTGCATTCATGCCGCTGTACACACGCTTCATTCTCTTACGGAGACATATAAATCCATGGGTTTGAAGATTCTTACTAGTCAGGTGTATTCCTAGGCGTTGAATATGGGGTGTTTAGTCCATTTCGTTGAGCAAGGGGTAGGTCTTGACTATTACATATTTGGCTTATGGAAAGGTATCTGTGCTAATTTCTATCTCTGGTTTTATGCAGCACCCCAACTCACCTTTCCCCTTAAGCAAGCATAAGTTGGTTTTCTAAATTTGAGACCCTGTTCTGTTTTGCAATTCAGTTCATGTGTAGCCAAGTTTACATTCCGTGTATTAGTGATATCTTATGATGTTTCATTTTCTGTGTGACTTATTTCACTTAGAATCATCGTACCTGAATCCACTCATTATGCCGCGATGGGCCTGATGACATAGATTTCATTGCTGAGTGATATTCCATTGTACGTACGTTCCACAACTTCTTTATCCATTTTTCACATTCTGGGATATTTAACTTGTACCGTAGACGAGGTTCTTGTAAACAGAGCCGTCCGACACTTTGGGGTGGCTGTGTGTTTTTGATTTTAATTTCCCTAAGCTATAGATCCATAAGTGGAAGTGCCGTAGGCTCCGTAGCTTTGTTTTTTCGGTGTTCCGGGAAACACCATACACTTCTCCAGAGTGGCTGTTGGCAATTTACATCCCGCCCATCAGCATAACAAGGCTCCCTGTTCTCCATGGCCTGTGCTGCCTTTCTGGATTTTACACTTTTTTCAGATGGCCCTTTTGACCGGGGGGCAGTGAGACTTCATTGTAGTGCAGATTTCATTAACATGCTTGCTTGGTTGGCCAAAAAGGGCGTATGCGTTTTTTCCTGAATATATTCAGGAAAAAACGCATACGCCCTTTTTGGCCAAGAGCATCATTGTTGACGTTCTGCCTCTTTTCCTATGCTTTAAATGCAATTCCCGTCTACCCCCTGAAATCGTTTTCCTGCAAATCTGTCCCGCTTACAAGTCGTCTTTGCAGACCTCCTTCAATATATTTTTGGACGATAGCTGTCATTTATTACTCTGCAGGTTTGTGAGTTACAGTGCCCCTGAGCTCCTTTCTTCAACTCGCTCTCTTGTGAGCTGGCTGCAAACCCGCACGATTGTCAGGCCCTAATCTGTTTCAGGCACGGCATGTTGAGCCTTTGGTTAATTCCTCTTCCTGGTGCGAAATGAGCATTAATTTTGCCCGTGCAGACACCTACAGCTAGTCTCTCATTTGTTCTCCCTATTCCTGTTAATCTTGCGCAGAAATTGCAAACTGTGCCCAACAGGAGTTTAAAGGCACCTACTCTCCAAGTGGTGAGAGTGTTAGTAAAGGGTCTGGAATGGTGAACCCAAGTAAAAGGGGACGAAAACTGAGATGCATATGAAAACGTTTGTCGGTCACACGGTGCACCATACTGTGGGTTTCCCATGCATGTTTTAGCTGAAGGAAGAATCCCTTAAACTTGGAGAGTTGGGACCCATGGAATGGGTACCATGCTGTATGACTTCAAAGGGTCTGCATTTGCTCATCGAACCTCACCAATGCTATCAGCCCGAAGTGCCCAACCTTATGTCTCACTCAGCTCTGGGTGTAGATGTGGTAAATCCAGGTTGCATCACAAGCCCTGAATGAATTATTTAAGAATTGCTCTCTATTTCACTGTCCTTGGGTTTTGTTTGTGTAATTCATTTTGATAATGGGATTTATCGGATTTCCTCTGCTGCATTCATGCCGCTGTACACACGCTTCATTCTCTTACGGAGACATATAAATCCATGGGTTTGAAGATTCTTACTAGTCAGGTGTATTCCTAGGCGTTGAATATGGGGTGTTTAGTCCATTTCGTTGAGCAAGGGGAAGGTCTAGACTATTACATATTTGGCTTATGAAAAGGTATCTGTGCTAATTTCTATCTCTGGTTTTATGCAGCACCCCAACTCACCTTTCCCCTTAAGCAAGCATAAGTTGGTTTTCTAAATTTGAGACCCTGTTCTGTTTTGTAATTCAGTTCATGTGTAGCCAAGTTTACATTCCGTGTATTAGTGATATCTTATGATGTTTCATTTTCTGTGTGACTTATTTCACTTAGAATAATCGTACCTGAATCCACTCATTATGCCGCGACGGGCCTGATGACATAGATTTCATTGCTGAGTGATATTCCATTGTACGTATGTACCACAACTTCTTTATCCATTTTTCGCTTTCTGGGATATTTAACTTATACCGTAGACGAGGTTCTTGTAAACAGAGCCGTCTGAAACATTTGGGTGGCTGTGTGTTTTTGATTTTAATTTCCCTAAGCTATAGGACCATAAGTGGAAGTGCCGTAGGCTCCGTAGCTTTGTTTCTTCGGTGTTCCGGGAAACACCATACACTTCTCCAGAGTGGCTGTTGGCAATTTACATCCCGCCCATCAGCATAACAAGGCTCCCTGTTCTCCATGGCCTGTGCTGCCTTTCTGGATTTTACACTTTTTTCAGATGGCCCTTTTGACCGGGGGGCAGTGAGACTTCATTGTAGTGCAGATTTCTTTAACATGCTTGCCTGCTTGGCCAAAAAGGGCGTATGCGTTTTTTCCTGAATATATTCAGGAAAAAACGCATACGCCCTTTTTGGCCAAGAGCATCATTGTCGACGTTCTGCCTCTTTTCCTATGCTTTAAATGCAATTCCCGTCTACCCCCTGAAATCGTTTTCCTGCAAATCTGTCCCGATTACAAGTCGTCTTCGCAGCCTTCCTTCAATATATTTTTGGACGATAGCTGTCATTTATAACTCTGCAGGTTTGTGAGTTACAGTGCCCCTGAGCTCCTTTCTTCAACTCGCTATCTTGTGAGCTGGCGGCAAACCCACAGGATTGCTTCAGGCCCTAATCTGGTTCCGGCACGGCATGCTGAGCCTTTGGTTAATTCCTCTTCCTGGTGGGAAATGAGCGTTAAATTTGCCCGTGCAGACACCTAGAGCTAGTCTCTCATTGGTTCTCCCTATTCCTTTTCATCTTGCGCAGAAATTGCAAACTGTGCCCAACAGGAGGTTAAAGGCACTGACTCTCCAAGTGGGGAGAGTGTTCGTAAAGGGTCTGGAATGGTGAACCCGAGTAAAAGAGGACGAAAACTGAGATGCATTTGAAAACGTTTGTCGGTCACACGGTGCACCATACTGTGGGTTTCCCATGCATGTTTTAGCTGAAGGAAGAATCCCTTAAATCTGGAGAGGTGGGAACCATGGAATGGGTACCATGCAGTATGACTTCAAAGGGTCTGCATTTGCTCATCGAACCTCACCAATGCTATCAGCCCAAAGTGCCCAACCTTATGTCTCACTCAGCTCTGTGTGTAGATGTGGTAAATCCAGGTTGCATCACAAGCCCTGAATGAATTATTTAAGAATTGCTCTCTATTTCACTGTCCTTGGGTTTTGTTTGTGTAATTCATTTTGATAATGGGATTTATCGGATTTTCTCTGCTGCGTTCATGCCGCTGTACACACGCTTCATTCTCTTACGGAGACATATAAATCCATGGGTTTGAAGATTCTTACTAGTCAGGTGTATTACTAGGCGTTGAATATGGGGTGTTTAGTCCATTTCGTTGAGCAAGGGGTAGGTCTGGGCTATTACATATTTGGCTTATGGAAAGGTATCTGTGCTAATTTCTATCTCTGGTTTTATGCAGCACCCCAACTCACCTTTCCCCTTAAGCAAGCATAAGTGTGTTTTCTAAATTTGAGACCCTGTTCTGTTTTATAATTCAGTTCATGTGTAGCAAAGTTTACATTCCGTGTATTAGTGATATCTTATGATGTTTCATTTTCTGTGTGACTTATTTCCCTTAGAATCATCGTACCTGAATCCACTCATTATGCCGCGATGGGCCTGATGACATAGCTTTCATTGCTGAGTGATATTCCATTGTACGTACGTACCACAACTTCTTTATCCATTTTTCACATTCTGGGATATTTAACTTGTACCGTAGAAGAGGTTCTTGTAAACAGAGCCGTCCGACACTTTGGGGTGGCTGTGTGTTTTTGATTTTAATTTCCCTAAGCTATAGGACCATAAGTGGAAGTGCCGTAGTCTCCGTTGCTTTGTTTTTCAGGGGTTTCAGGAAACACCATACACTTCTCCAGAGTGGCTGTTGGCAATTTACATCCCGACCATCAGCATAACAAGGCTCCCTGTTCTCCTTGGCCTGTCCTGTCTTTGTGGATTTTACACTTGTTTCACATGTCCCTTTTGACCGGGGGGCAGTGAGACTTCATTGTAGTGCAGATTTCATTAACATGCTTGCTTGGTTGGCCAAAAAGCGCATATGCTTTTTTTCCTCAATAAATTCAGGAAAAAACGCATACACCCTTTTTGGCCAAGAGCATCATTGTCGACGTTCTGCCTCTTTTCCTATGCTTTAAATGCAATTCCCGTCTACCCCCTGAAATCGTTTTCCTGCAATTCTGCCCCGCTTACAAGTCGTCTTCGCAGACTTCCTTCAATATATCTTTGGACGATAGCTGTCATTTATAACTCTGCATGTTTGTGAGTTACAGTGTCCCTGAGCTCCTTTCTTCAACTCGCAACTTGTGAGCTGGGCGCAAACCCGCAGGATTGCTTCAGGCACTAATCTGTTTCCGGCACGGCATGCTGATCCTTTGGTAAATTCCTCTTCCTGGTGGGAAATGAGCATTAAATTTGCCCGTGCAGACACTTACTGCTAGTCTCTCATTGGTTCTCCCTATTCCTGTTCATCTTGCGCAGAAATTGCAAACTGTGCCAAACAGGAGGTTAAAGGCACTGACTCTCCAAGTGGGGAGAGTGTTAGTAAACGTTCTGGAATGGTGAACCCGAGTAAAAGGGGACGAAAACTGAGATGCATTTGAAAACGTTTGCCAGTCACACGGTGCACCATACTGTGGGTTTCCCATGCATGTTTTAGCTGAAGGAAGAATCGCTTAAACCTGGAGAGTTGGGACCCATGGAATGGGTACCATGCAGTATGACTTCAAAGGGTCTTCATTTGCTTATCGAACCTCACCAATGCTATCAGCCCGAAGTGTCCAACCTTATGTCTCACTCAGCTCTGGGTGTAGATGAGGTAAATCCAGGTTGCATCAAAGCCCTGAATGAATTATTTAAGAATTGCTCTCTATTTCACTGTCATTGTGTTTTGTTTTTCAATTTATTTTGATAATGGGATTTATCGGATTTTCTCTGCTGCCTTCATGCAGCTGTACACACGCTTGATTCTCTTATGGAGACATATAGATCCATGGGTTTGAATATTCTTACTAGTCAGGTGTATTCCTAGGCGTTTAATATGTGTTGTTTGGTCCGTTTCGTTGAGCAAGGGGTAGTTCTTGACTATTACATATTTGGCTTATGGAAAGGTATCTGTGCTAATTTCTATCTCTGGTTTTATGCAGCACCCCAACTCACCTTTCCCCTTAAGAAGCATAAGTTGTTTTTCTAAATTTGAGACCCTGTTCTGTTTTGTAATTCAGTTCATGTGCAGCCAAGTTTACTTTCCGTGTATTGGTGATATCTTATGATGTTTCATTTTCTGTGTGACTTATTTCCCTTAGAATCTTTGTACATGAATCCACTCATTATGCCGCGACGGGCCTGATGACATAGATTTCATTGCTGTGTGATATTCCATTGTATGTAGGTACCACTACTACTTTATCCATTTTTCACATTCTGGGATATTTAACTTGAACCGTAGACGAGGTTCTTGTAAACAGAGCCGTCCGAAACTTTGGGGTGTTTGTGTGTTTTTGATTTTAATTTCCTTAAGCTATAGGACCATAAGTGGAAGTGCCGTAGGCTTCGTTGCTTTGTTTTTTAGGTGTTCCAGGAAACACCATACACTTGTCCAGAGTGGCTGTTGGCAATTTACATCCCGCCCATCAACATAACAAAGCTCCCTGTTCTCCATGGCCTGTGCTGCATTTCTGGATTTTACACTTTTTTCAGATGGCCCTTTTGACCGGGGGGCAGTGAGACTTCATTGTAGTGCAGATTTCTTTAACATGCTTGCTTGGTTGGCCAAAAAGGGCGTATGCGTTTTTTCCTGAATATATTCAGGAAAAAACGCATACGCCCTTTTTGGCCAAGAGCATCATTGTTGACTTTCTGCCTCTTTTCCCGTGCTTTAAATGCAATTCCCGTCTACCCCCTGAAATCGTTTTCCTGCAAATCTGTCCCGCTTACAAGTCGTCTTTGCAGACCTCCTTCAATATATTTTTGGACGATAGCTGTCATTTATTACTCTGCAGGTTTGTGAGTTACAGTGCCCCTGAGCTCCTTTCTTCAACTCGCTATCTTGTGAGCTGGCTGCAAACCCAAACGATTGTCAGGCCCTAATCTGGTTCAGGCACGGCATGCTGAGCCTTTGGTTAATTCCTCTTCCTGGTGGGAAATGAGCGCTAAATTTGCCCGTGCAGACACCTACAGCTAGTCTCTCATTGGTTCTCCCTATTCCTGTTCATCTTGCGCAGAAATTGCAAACTGTGCCAAACAGGAAGTTAAAAGCACTGACTCTCCAAGTGGGGAGAGTGTTAGTAAAGGGTCTGGAATGGTGAACCCGAGTAAAAGGGGACGAAAACTGAGATGCATTTGAAAACGTTTGCCAGTCACACGGTGCACCATACTGTGGGTTTCCTATGCATGTTTTAGCTGAAGGAAGAATCCCTTAAACCTGGAGAGTTGGGACCCATGGAATGGGTACCATGCAGTATGACTTCAAAGGGTCTGCATTTGCTCATCGAACTTCACCAATGCTATCAGCCCGAAGTGCCCAAACTTATGTCTCACTCAGCTCTGGGTTTAGATGTGGTAAATTCAGGTTGCATCACAAGCCCTGAATGAATTATTTAAGAATTGCTCTCTCTTTCACTGTCCTTGGGTTTTGTTTGTGTAATTCATTTTGATAATGGGATTTATCGGATTTTCTCTGCTGCATTCATGCCGCTGTACACACGCTTCATTCTCTTACAGAGACATATAAATCCAAGTGTTTGAAGATTCTTACTACACAGGTGTATTCCTAGGGGTTGAATATGGTGTGTTTAGTCCATTTCGTTGAGCAAGGGGTAGGTCTTGACTATTACATATTTGGCTTATGGAAAGGTATCTGTGCTAATTTCTATCTCTGGTTTTATGCAGCACCCAAACTCACCTTTCCCCTTAAGCAAGCATAAGTTGGTTTTCTAAATTTGAGACCCTGTTCTGTTTTGTAATTCAGTTCATGTGTAGCCAAGTTTACATTCCGTGTAGTAGTGATATCTTATGATGTTTCATTTTCTGTGTGACTTATTTCACTTAGAATCATCGTACCTGAAGCCACTCATTATGCCGCGATGGGCCTGATGACATAGATTTCATTGCTGAGTGATATTCCATTGTACGTACGTACCACAGCTTCTTTATCCATTTTTCACATTCTGGGATATTTAACTTGTACCGTAGACGAGGTTCTTGTAAACAGAGCCGTCCGACACTTTAGGGTGGCGGTGTGTTTTTGATTTTAATTTCCCTAAGCTATAGGACCATAAGTGGAAGTGCCGTAGGCTCCGTAGCTTTGTTTTTTCGGTGTTCCGGGAAACACCATACACTTCTCCAGGGTGGCTGTTGGCAATTTACATCCCGCCCATCAGCATAACAAGGCTCCCTGTTCTCCATGGCCTGTGCTGCCTTTCTGGATTTTACACTTTTTTCAGATGGCCCTTTTGACCGGGGGGCAGTGAGACTTCATTGTAGTGCAGATTTCTTTAACATGCTTGCTTGGTTGGCCAAAAAGGGCGTATGCGTTTTTTCCTGAATATATTCAGGGAAAAACGCATACGCCCTTTTTGGCCAAGAGCATCATTGTCGACGTTCTGCCTCTTTTCCTATGCTTTAAAAGCAATTCCCGTCTACCCCCTGAAATCGTTTTCGTGCAATTCTGCCCCACTTATAAGTCGTCTTCGCAGCCTTCCTTCAATATATTTTTGGACGATAGCTGTCATTTATAACTCTGCAGGTTTGTGAGTTACAGTGCCCCTGAGCTCATTTCTTCAACTCGCTATCTTGTGAGCTGGCCGCAAACCCACAGGATTGCCTCAGGCCCTAATCTGGTTCCGGCACGGCATGCTGAGCCTTTGGTTAATTCCTCTTCCTGGTGGGAAATGAGGGTTAAATTTGCCCGTGCAGACACCTAGAGCTAGTCTCTCATTCGTTCTCCCTATTCTTTTTCATCTTGCGCAGAAATTGCAAACTGTGCCCAACAGGAGGTTTAAGGCACTGACTCTCCAAGTGGGGAGAGTGTTCGTAAAGGGTCTGGAATGGTGAACCCAAGTAAAAGGGGACAAAAACTGAGATGCATTTGAAAACGTTTGCCAGTCACACGGTGCACCATACTGTGGTTTCCCATGCATGTTTTAGCTGAAGGAAGAATCCCTTAAACTTGGAGAGTTGGGACACATGGAATGGGTACCATGCTGTATGACTTCAAAGGGTCTGCATTTGCTCATCGAACCTCACCAATGCTATCAGCCCGAAGTGCCCAACCTTATGTCTCACTCAGCTCTGGGTGTAGATGTGGTAAATCCAGGTTGCATCACAAGCCCTGAATGAATTATTTAAGAATTGCTCTCTATTTCACTGTCCTTGGGTTTTGTTTGTGTAATTCATTTTGATAATGGGATTTATCGGATTTTCTCTGCTGCATTCATGCCGCTGTACACACGCTTCATTCTCTTACGGAGACATATAAATCCATGGGTTTGAAGATTCTTACTAGTCAGGTGTATTCCTAGGCGTTGAATATGGGGTGTTTAGTCCATTTCGTTGAGCAAGGGGTAGGTCTTGACTATTACATATTTGGCTTATGGAAAGGTATCTGTGCTAATTTCTATCTCTGGTTTTATGCAGCACCCCAACTCACCTTTCCCCTTAAGCAAACATAAGTTGGTTTTCTAAATTTGAGACCCTGTTCTGTTTTGTAATTCAGTTCATGTGTAGCCAAGTTCACACTCCGTGTATTAGTGATATCTTATGATGTTTCATTTTCTGTGTGACTTATTTCACTTAGAATCATCGTACCTGAATCCACTCATTATGCCGCGACGGGCCTGATGACATAGATTTCATTGCTGTGTGATATTCCATTGTACGTACGTACCACAACTTGTTTATCCATTTTTCACATTCTGGGATATTTAACTTGTACGGTAGACGAGGTTCTTGTAAACAGAGCCGCCCGAGACGTTTAGGTGGCTGTGTGTTTTTGATTTTAATTTTCCTAAGCTATAGGACCATAAGGGGAAGTGCCGTAGGCTCCGTTGCTTTGTTTTTTAGGTGTTTCAGGAAACACCATACACTTCTCCAGAGTGGGTGTTGGCAATTTACATCCCACCCATCAGCATAACAAGGCTCCCTGTTCTCCATGGCCTGTGCTGCATTTCTGGATTTTACACTTTTTTCAGATGGCCCTTTTGACCGGGGGGCAGTGAGACTTCATTGTAGTGCAGATTTCTTTAACATGCTTGCTTGGTTGGCCAAAAAGGGCGTATGCGTTTTTTCCTGAATATATTCAGGAAAAAACGCACACGCCCTTTTTGGCCAAGTGCATCATTGTCGTCGTTCTGCCTCTTTTCCTATGCTTTAAATGCAATTCCAGTCTACCCCCTGAAATCGTTTTCCTGCAATTCTGCCCCACTTTCATGTCCTCTTCACAGCCTTCCTTCAATATATTTTTGGACGATAGCTGTCATTTATAACTCTGCAGGTTTGTGAATTACAGTGACCCTGAGCTCCTTTCTTCAAATCGCTTTCTTTTGAGCTGGCCGCAAACCCGCAGGATTTCTTCAAGCCTAAATCTTGTTCCGGCACGGCATGCTGAGCCTTTGGTTAATTCCTCTTCCTGGTGGGAAATGAGCGTTAAATTTGCCCGTGCAGACACCTACAGCTAGTCTCTCATTGGTTCTCCCTATTCCTGTTCATCTTGCGCAGAAATTGCAAACTGTGCCAAACAGGAGGTTAAAGGCACTGACTCTCCAAGTGGGGAGCGTGTTAGTAAAGGGTCTGGAATAGTGAACCCGAATAAAAGGGGACGAAAACTGAGAAGCATTTGAAAACGTTTCCCGGTCACACGGTGCACCATACTGTGGGATTCCCATGTATGTTTTAGCTGAAGGAAGAATCGTTTAAACCTGGAGAGTTGGGACCCATGGAATGGGTACCATGCAGTATGACTTCAAATGGTCTTCATTTGCTCATCGAAACTCACCAATGCTATCAGCCCGAAGTGTCCAACCTTATGTCTCACTCAGCTCTGGGTGTAGATGCGGGAAATCCAGGTTGCATCACAAGCCCTGAATTTATTGTGTAAGAATTGCTCTCTATTTCACTGTCATTGTGTTTTGTTTTTTAATTCATTTTGATAATGGGATTTATCGGATTTTCTCTGCTGCCTTCATGTAGCTGTACACACGCTTGATTCTCTTATGGAGACATATAAATCCATGGGTTTGAAGATTCTTACTAGTCAGGTGTATTCCTAGGCGTTGAATATAGGGGGTTTAGCCCATTTTGTGGAGCAAGGTGTAGGTCTTGACTATTACGTATTTGACGTATGGAATGGTATCTGTGCTAATTTCTATCTCTCGTTTTATGCAGCACCCCAACTCACCTTTCCCCTTAAGCAAACATAAGTTGCTTTTCTAAATTTGAGACCCTGTTCTGTTTTGTAATTCAGTTCATGTGTAGCCAAGATTTCATTCGGTGTATTAGTGATATCTTATGATGTTTCATTTTCTGTGTGACTTATTTCACTTAGAATCATCGTACCTGAATCCAATCATTATGCCAAGACGGGCCAGATGACATAGACTTCATTGGTGAGTGATATTCCATTGTACGTACGTACCACAACTTCTTTATCCATTTTTCGCTTTCTGGGATATTTAACTTGTACCGTAGACGAGGTTCTTGTAAACAGAGCCGTCTGACACTTTGGGGTGGCTGTGTGTTTTTGATTTTAATTTCCCTAAGCTATAGGACCATAAGTGGAAGTGCCGTAGGCTCCGTTGCTTTGTTTTTTAGGTGTTTCAGGAAACACCATACACTTCTCCAGAGTGGCTGTTGGCAATTTACATCCCACCCATCAGCATAACAAGGCTCCCTGTTCTCCATGGCCTGTGCTGCATTTCTGGATTTTACACTTTTTTCAGATGGCCCTTTTGACCGGGGGGCAGTGAGACTTCATTGTAGTGCAGATTTCTTTAACATGCTTGCTTGGTTGGCCAAAAAGGGCGTATGCGTTTTTTCCTGAATATATTCAGTAAAAAACGCATACGCACTTTTTGGCCAAGTGCATCATTGTCGACATTCTGCCTCTTTTCCTATGCTTTAAATGCAATTCCAGTCTACCCCCTGAAATCGTTTTCCTGCAATTCTGCCCCGCTTTCAAGTCCTCTTCACAGCCTTCCTTCAATATATTTTTGGACGATAGCTGTCATTTATAACTCTGCAGGTTTGTGAATTACAGTGCCCCTGAGCTCCTTTCTTCAAATCGCTTTCTTGTGAGCTGGCCGCAAACCCGCATGATAGATTCAGGCCCTAATTTGGTTCCGGCACGGCATGCTGAGCCTTTGGTTAATTCCTCTTCCTGGTTGGAAATGAGCGTTAAATTTGCCCGTGCAGACACCTACAGCTAGTCTCTCATTGGTTCTCCCTATTCCTGTTCATTTTGCGCAGAAATTGCAAACTGTGCCAAACAGGAGGTTAAAGGTACAGACTCTCCAAGTGGGGAGAGTGTTATTAAAGGGTCTGGAATGGTGTACCCAAGTAAAACGAGACGAAAACTGAGATGCATTTGAAAACGTTTCCCCGTCACATGGTGCACCATAATGTGTGTTTCCCGTGCATGTTTTAGCTGAAGGAAGTATCCCTTAAACCTGGAGAGTTGGGACCCATGGAATGGCTACCATGCAGTATGACTTCAAAGGGTCTGCATTTGCTTATCGAACCTCAACAATGCTATCAGCCCAAAGTGTCCAACCTTATGTGTCACTCAGCCTTGGGTGTATATGTGGTAAATCCAGGTTGCATCACAAGCCCTGAATGAATTATTTAAGAATTGCTCTCTATTTCACTGTCCTTGGGTTTTGTTTTTGTAATTCATTTTGACAATGGGATTTATCGGATTTTCTCTGCTGCATTCATGCCGCTGTACACACGCTTCATTCTCTTACGGAGGCATATGAATCCATGGGTTTGAAGATTCTTACTAGTCAGGTGTATTCCTAGGCGTTGAATATGGGGTGTTTAGTCCATTTCGTTGAGCAAGGGGTAGGTCTGGGCTATTACATATTTGGCTTTTGGAAAGGTATCTGTGCTAATTTCTATCTCTGGTTTTATGCAGCACCCCAACTCACCTTTCCCCTTAAGCAAGCATAAGTTGGTTTTCTAAATTTGAGACCCTGTTCTGTTTTATAATTCAGTTCATGTGTAGCAAAGTTTACATTCCATGTATTAGTGATATCTTATGATGTTTCATTTTCTGTGTGACTTATTTCCCTTAGAATCATCGTACCTGAATCCACTCATTATGCCGCGACGGGTCTGATGACATAGCTTTCATTGCTGAGTGATATTCCATTGTACGTACGTACCACAACTTCTTTATCCATTTTTCACATTCTGGGATATTTAACTTGTACCGTAGAAGAGGTTCTTGTAAACAGAGCCGTCCGACACTTTGGGGTGGCTGTGTGTTTTTGATTTTAATTTCCCTAAGCTATAGGACCATAAGTGGAAGTGCCGTAGGCTCCGTTGCTTTGTTTTTCAGGGGTTCCAGGAAACACCATACACTTCTCCAGAGTGGCTGTTGGCAATTTACATCCCGACCATCAGCATAACAAGGCTCTCTGTTCTCCTTGCCCTGTCCTGTCTTTGTGGATTTTACACTTGTTTCAGATGTCCCTTTTGACCTGGGGGCAGTGAGACTTCATTGTAGTGCAGATTTCTTTAACATGCTTGCTTGGTTGGCCAAAAAGCGCATATGCTTTTTTTCCTGAATAAATTCAGGAAAAAACGCATACACCCTTTTTGGCCAAGAGCATCATTGTCGACGTTCTGCCTCTTTTCCTATGCTTTAAATGCAATTCCCGTGTACCCCCTGAAATCGATTTCCTGCAATTCTGCCCTGCTTACAAGTCGTATTCGCAGCTTTCCTTCAATATATTTTTGGACGATAGCTGTCATTTATAACTCTGCATGTTTGTGAGTTACAGTGCCCCTGAGCTCCATTCTTCAACTCGCAACTTGTGAGCTGGGCGCAAACCCGCAGGATTGCTTCAGGCCCTAATCTGGTTCCGGCACGTCATGCTGATCCTTTGGTTAATTCCTCTTCCTGGTGGGAAATGAGCATTAAATTTGCCCGTGCAGACACTTACTGCTAGTCTCTCATTGGTTCTCCCTATTCCTGTTCATCTTGCGCAGAAATTGCAAACTGTGCCAAACAGGAGGTTAAAGGCACTGACTCTCCAAGTGGGGAGAGTGTTAGTAAACGTTCTGGAATGGTGAACCCGAGTAAAAGGGGACGAAAACTGAGATGCATTTGAAAACCTTTCCTGGTCACACGGTGCACCATACTGTGGGTTTCTCATGCATGTTTTAGCTGAAGAAAGAATCCCTTAAACCTGGAGAGTTGGGACCCATGGAATGGGTACCATGCAGTATGACTTCAAAGGGTCTGCATTTGCTCATTGAACCTCAACAATGCTATCAGCCCGAAGTGCCCAACCTTATGTCTCACTCAGCTCTGGGTGTAGATGAGGTAAATCCAGGTTGCATCAAAAGCCCTGAATGAATTATTTAAGAATTGCTCTCTATTTCACTCTCATTGTGTTTTGTTTTTGTAATTTATTTTGATAATGGGATTTATCGCATTTTCACTGCTCCGTTCATGCCGCTGTACTCACTCTTGATTCTCTTCCGGAGACATATAAATCCATGAGTTTGAAGATTCTTACTAGTCAGGTGTATTCGTAGGTGTTGAATATGGCGTGTTGAGCCCATTTTGTTGACCAGGGAGTAGGTTTTTTCTATTACATATTTGGCTTATGGAACGGTATCTGTGCTAATTTCAATCTCTGGTTTTATGCAGCTCCCCAACTCTCCTTTTTCCTTAAGCAAACATAAGTTGGTCTTCTAAATTTGAGACCCCATTCTGTTTTGTAATTCAGGTCATTTGAAGCCACGTTTACATTCCATGTATTAGTAATATTGTTTGTCTTTTTCTTTTTGAATTATGTGACTTTGAATGATCATACGTAACTACTCTGGGGTTGTTACAACTGGCTATATTTCACTGATTTTCAGGCTGAGTAATATTCCACTCTACATAAGTGCCACACCTCTATCCATTTTTTCCCTCCAGAGACATATAAATTATATCCTAGTCGAGGATCTTTTAAACAGAGAGGCGGTAAACATTGGGGTGCCTGTGTCCTCTCCATTTTTGTCTCTCCCAAGATATACGTCCATGAGTGCAAGTGCCCTGTGCTCTGTAGCTCATTTTTTAGATGCTTTAGTAAACACAATACACTTCTCAAGAGTGACCATTGGCAATATACATTTCCACTATAAGCCTCACAGGGCTCCCTTTTCTCCTTGCCCTGTCCTGCATTTCTGGTGTTTACACTTTATGAGGAAGGCTCTTCTGACTGATGCGAAGTGATATGTTTTGTAGTACTGATTTCCAGTGCGCACCTGTTTGGTTGGCTAAAAAAGTGTATGCCCTTTTCTTGAATATATACAGAAAAAGACGCATACACCCTTTTTGGCCAACTGCAATGTTGGCAATGTTCAGCCCCTTTTCTTGTGCTTAATGGCGAGTCCTTTCTACCTCTTCCAATCCCTTTCCTGCCATTCTCCGTTGCTTACAAGTCCTTTTCTCTGACTTTCCTCAAGACATTTTTCAGTGAGAGATATTTTCAACTCTGCAGTTTCGTGAATTTTAGCGGCCCTGAGTTCCATTTTTCAACTTGTGTTTATGGGAACTGGCCACAAAGCAGCGGGATTTCCTCAAGCCCTATTCTGTTTCCATGGGCAACCCTAGCTTTTAGTCAATTCGTCTTCCTGATTGGAAATTAGAGTGACATGTGCCTGTCCGAACACCTAGGACTTGTCTCTCATTGTTCCTCCTCCTTCTGCTTCATCCTCTGGACAAATTCCAAACTGTATGCAACAGGATGTTGACAGTGCTGACATCTCCAAGTGGGGAGACTGTTCGTAAAGACGCTGGAGGGGTGAACCCGAGCACCAGGAGATGAGGAGATGAGATGCCTTTTCCAAACTCTTCCCGATCAGACGGTATACCATCTTCTGGGTGTGACAGGCATATTTTAGCTGTAGGAAGTGTCCCATTCATGTGAGGAGAACACCAGGGCTTTTTCAAAATCAGTGTCTCTCCACAACCCAAACTGGGGAATTTTTTAAGCTACGGCTACACATAGGTTCATTAAGGGCCTTGGGAAGTAGGCAGAGTCCAAACTTTAGATGATTGAAGTCTTCAGGGTCAGAAGCACTCACCACCAGCTTCCCTTAGGTTCCATTTTAACTGTCATTAATAGATGATGTCAATAAAAATATCTATTCTTTTTTCAGATTATTTCCCCTTATAGGTTATTGCAAAATATTGAGTGTAGTTCCCTGTGCTGTACAGTAGTTCCTTGTTGATGATCGATTTTATACATAGCAGTGTGTATGTGTTAATCCCAAACTGTTAATTTATCCCTCCTCCCACCTTTCCCCTTTGGTAATAATAAATTATAAGACTTTATACTTCTCAGAAATGGGGGAGCTGAAAGAGAGGTATCATTTTCAATGGAAAAGCATTTAAAACAAGATTGAAGCTTTAACCAAGATTATTAGATGTACATCCTTGGAAAGAAATCACTTCGTTTCTCTAGTATTGACCTGACAAATAAGACAAACCTTTCACTGAACTTGCTTATAATAAAGTGATGGAAATATCAAATGGAAGTGTTAGAAACATCTTATTTTATCCGAGCCTTATACACTGTTCTATGTTAATTACAGTTTGGCTCACACATCTGTTCATTGAAGTTACAATGTTCTCAATTTCTGTTACTGATCCTCCAGAGTGGACCCCAACAAGTGTCCCCCTGCCCAGTGTCATTGGAGCCAACAGATCGAGACTGAGTTTGGTTCAGAAGCAAAGGAAACTTTATATTTTGATCAGAGAATGCAGAGGTGAGAGCATGTGCTACCCCGTGGGCTGTGGGCTGGGCTGCTGTGTAGAGATCCTGTCAGAGTCAGTGGGAGGGAGGGGGCGGAGCTCTCGAGGGCCCGGTTGGCTGCAGCTCAGGCTCTATATCACGGAGTCTGCACTGTGCTCCAGGAGCTGAAGTGTCGACCCAGCCATTCTGCACTAGAAAATCTGGTCTGAAGTGCCGGCTGTTGAACCTCTGTATGCGGGATCCTAGGAGCACGTGAAATTAGACAAAGCACAAAGGATAAAAAAGGTTAGACTTTATTTTATTGCCCAGATTCTATTTTTATCTCCCAGGGATTTTTAAGGGGCTTTGCCTGGGACAAACCCCTCTTCTGCATTTTGTCCCCTTCCTCATTCTTAGAGTGCTGAGGGTGCAGACCCTTCATCTGTAACTGCTGAGTGCTGAGTTAGGAGCCCTCATACCTGTGGGAGAGGGTCTGAACTTCTCCCCAGCAGCCTCCAGGTGACGTTGATTGTCCGCAGGCCTCCTGCCTCCCTGCTCGTCCGCCTGAGCACAAGTATTGGTAGTGTTATAGATTCTAATGACCTTTAAGGGTCCAGGAAGGAGATGTGCAGTGACGCTGTGAGGTCCAGTTTCACCCCGCTGCACATTTGTTCAGCCACCGTAGGCTGACCGTTTCTGCCAGCCTAGATGCTCTGACCAGTAGTCTGTGCTTTCTTCAGTTAGGCCCCTGAATTAACGTAAAAACAGCACCAGGTGTCAGCACCCTGACTGCTCAACTCCCAGACAGTCCAGGGTCAGTGGTGATGAAGGACCATGATGGCCACTGAGTTAACAGCCTTTTGAAGTAAACAGGAGTCCAGCCGGTCTTATTGGCCACCATCATCACAGTGTCTGTAGGCTTTTCTATGGTGACAGCGTGATATACGGTTCCCCTGCCAAGATTATTACCTCCCCTCTGGGTGCAGTTAGTCCTGCAAGCAGTAGTCTACTCTTTTGGGACACACTCTTGTTGTTTTATGAGAGAAACTCCAGGTCAAGTGATGGTCATATGAGTCGTCATGGTGCCCCTTTCCCCCAGTTATCTCTCTGGAGGTTGGAGTTGGAGGACCTCCTCACTCAAGGTCAGTGTGCCCACGGAGCAAACCCTGCAACTTCAGGGCATGGTTGGGGGTTAGGATCACCACGTGGGGTCCTTTTCCTTTAGGAGGGAGGTGGCCTTTTGGGCTGCTGATTTCCAGGTTTTCAGATACTGCCAGTATCTTGGCCAGATGTGGCGGTGGGCCAAGCCCCTTGGTGACGGTAGTTTATCCTACCTGGATGGCATTCTTGCATTGTTCCATTTCAAGTGGTCCCAGGTTTTGCACTAATACTCCAATGGCCATTCAAATTTCACTAGGAATGTAAAGGTCAAAGGGTTTAGCTAAATTAGGGAGTTCCAGGGCAAGGGTCTGAATTGACTGCTCTTTCCATTCTTGAAAGGCCACTTCTGGATTCTATTCAAAAGGATCATCATCTTTTTCTTTCAGTGTTTCATATAGAGGCCCAGCTAGTAGACTGTAGTTAGGGATCCAGAAGCAGCAAACCCTGGCCTCCCCAGGAACCCCTAAGCTGTCTTCTAGTTTTAGAAATGGGTAAGGCTGTAAATCGTTTCTTCCCTTTCCTGGGATGGGCTTCTCCGACCTTCTGTGAGAATGCAGCCCACGCAGGTCACCATAGTCTGTGATATTTGAGCTTTTTCTTGGACAACTTGTATCCTTTATTGGCTTGGTAGTTCAGAGGTCTCCTTAGTAGGGCTGGCGATCAGAATGTCGTCTGCATATTGAAGGAGTGTTTCCTTTTCCAGAGGTAGAACTTTTAGGTCTTTAGCTGAGCTTTCCCCAAAGATGGTGTGGGAATTTTTGAACCCTTGGGGCAAGACGGCCCGGAAGTATTGTTTTAGTTGTATGTTGAGTCCTGCCACTCACAAGCCAAAATTTCTTGTGACTCTGGGACTAATAGAATACAAAAGAAGGCTTCATTGAAGACTAATACAGAATACCATGCCCTGGTGGTTAGTAGAATGACCAGCAGGGTGTAGGGTTTAGGAACTACTGGAGGTATATCCTCGGTGGCTTCACTGACTGTCCTGACATCTTTTACCAGGACTCCAGCAGCCCATGGGGCTCTCGATATCAGGCCAATCCCAGGATATGGAGCTCACCTGGGCAGGTACCCCACCCCCACCCCAGCCCACGGGGCTCTCATGTTCAGGCCCCTCCCAGGATATGGGGCTCCCTGGGCAGGTTCCCCTGCAGCCCATGGGGCTCTCGTGGTCAGGCCCCTCCCAGGATACAGAGCTACCCTTTCAGGTACCGTGGCAGGGCTGGGCACACAGGAGCCATGCACATCGCCCTCATTGCAGAGCACTCCCAGCTCACCTGTCACTCAGATCTGACACAGAGCACCTCAGAGCAGGACTTGAACTAACAAATAGCAGCTCCGACAGGTCTGTGACCCTGGGCATCACTCTGTGTGGCCTCCCTCCACCTGGTCTTCCAGAGATTTCCACTGCACCCGGGGCACCAGGCCTCTGTCTCCACCCACCACCCACCCCTGCTCTCCCTGACTCCTGGGTACTTCTCATTAGGAGATGGTTTTCTTGAAGTTGTCTCCCACTCATGGGCCAGATAATATAATTAGAAAACAAGCCAGAGCTGCAGCCCCTTGTCTATCCTGACTCTCAGGAGCCCACACCTGTTCCTTGGACCTGGCCGATTCAGCAAGTTCCAGTTTCTGCAACTGTGAGCCCCTGAGGGGTGATTATTGGCTGGCCTGGGAAGCCTGACCGTGCCGGCCATCCCTCCCCAGGTGTGCCTGGGTTGAGATCAATATAAACACCGCTCCAGGCAGCAAGAGCACCTGCAGCTGTGCCTGACGCCATTTTCTGCCCTGTCAGCAGTCTCGGGGCTGGACTGGTGGGAGGGAGTGAGAGGCCACGGCTTTGTGGGTTGCTCAGTGTGAGTGGGGCTCTGCTGGACTTTCTGCAGCAGTTGCCAAGATGCCACCTGCTAAAGAAGAGGATGTGCCACCCATACCTGCCGCTGGAATTTCTCCCTGGGCAGAGGTGAGTAAGGAAGAAAGCAGTGGGGGCCGGGACAGGAGGGGTATCTCAGGCAGGGAAATGGAAAGCTTCTAGAAGAGCACCCAGGGCCAGGACCATCCTGTCTGGCCTGCAGGCACCAAGTCGGCTGGCATGCTGTCGCTCATGTGGCTCCATGGCCCTTCCTCTAGGCTTTCAAGTCCTTGTACATATTCAGGTGTTTTACCTGGGAAGGGTGGGAACATTTCAGCAGCAGCTGGCCTGGGGCTCGGCCCACGTTTACTCACAGATGCCTCGGCACGGGCCCCCAGCTTTGCAATGAGGACGCTTGTTGTGTGGGGCATGCTGGCTGAATGGGAGATGATTCCCCACCACTGACCAACTTCAGAATTGTTTACAACTGGAGCAAGGGCCCTGATACGGTTTTCCTCTGTGTAACTGGTGGGTTCTGTTTTTTTTTCTTTTTTTCGTTTTTGGTTCAAGGTAGATTTTATTCCTCTTTTTTGTATTTACAGATATAAGCATGGAAATAATTTATTCATATAAATACATGTATATGAAGGGAAGAATATTTTTTCTGTTTTACTTTTTGTAATTTTGAATTTTATTTTATTTTTTTATACAGCAGGTTCTTTTTGGTTACCTATTTTATACATAGAAATGTATACATGTCAATCCCAATCTCTCAACTCCCACCACCACCCCCCTAACAGCTTTCCCCCCTTGGTGTCCATACGTTTGTTGTCTACATCTGTTGCTCTATTTCTGCCTTGCAAAACGGTTCATCTGTACAACTTTTCTAGGTTCCACATATATGCATTTATATACAGGATTTGTTTTTCTCTTTCTGACTTACTTCACTCTGTATGACAGTCTCTAGATCCATCAACGTCTCTACAAATGACCCAATTTCATTCCTTTTTATGGCTTAGTAATATTCCATTTTATATATGTACCTCATCTTTATGCATTCGTCTGTGGGCATTTAGGTTGCTTCCATTACCTGGATATTGTAAATAGTGATGCAATGAACATTGCGGTGAATGTCTCTTTTCGTTTTATGGTTTTGTCTGGGTATATGCCCAGTAGTGGGATTGCTGTATTATATGGTAATTCTATTCTTAGTTTTATAAGAAACTCCATAATGTTCTCCACAGTGACTGCATCAATTTACATTCCCAACAATAGTGGAAGAGGTTTCCTTATCTCCGCACCCTTTCCAGCATTTGTTGTTTGTAGATTTTCTGATGATGCCCATTCTAACAGGTGTGAGGTGATACACCATGGATTAGTCTATTTCGTTGAGCAAAGAGTAGGTCTTGTCTATTACATATTTGGCTTATGGAACGGTATGTGTGCTCATTTCAATCTCTGGTTTTATACAGCACCCCAACTCAACTTTCCCGTTAAGCAAGCATAAGTTTTTATCTAAATGTGAGACTCTGCTCGGTTTTGTAATTCAGTTTATGTGTAGCCAAGTTTACACTCCCTCTATTTGTGATATCTTATGATAATTATGTTTCTCTGTGTGACATATTTCTCTTAGAATCATCATACTTAAATCCACTCAATTTGCTGCTACAGGCCTGATGACATTGATTTCATTGCTGAGTGATATTCCGTTGTACGTAAGTAGGACAACTCCTTTATCCATTTTTTTCTTTCTGGGATATTTAATTTGTACTGGACTCAAGGTTCTTGTAAACACAGCAGCCCTGGATATTGTGTTGGCTGTGTCTTGTTGATTTTAATTTTCCTAAGCTATAGGGCCAAAAGTGGAAGTGCCCTAGGCTCTGTAGCTTTGTTTTTTAGATGTTTCAGCATACACTATAAACATCACCAGAGTGTCTGTTGGCAATTTACATCCCGTCCATCAGCATAACAAGGCTCCCTGTTCTCCATGGCCTGTCCTGTGTTTCTGGGTTTTACACTTTTTTCAGATGGCTCTTTTGACGAATGGGAAATGAGAGTTCATTGTAGTGCGGATTTCCATTGCTCGAATTCTTGGTTGGCCACAAAGGGCATATGCGTTTTTTCCTGAATATATTCAGGAAAAAATGTATACGCACTTTTTGTCCAAGTGCATCACTGTCAAAGATCTGCCGCTTTTCACATGCTTTAAATGCAATTCCAATCTACCTCCTGAAATATGATTCCTGCAATTCTGCCTCGTTTTCAAGTCCTCTGTGCAGACTTACTTCAATATATTTTTGCCAATAGCTGTCATTTATAACTCTGCAGGTTTGTGAATTACAGTGCCTGTGATTTCCTTTCTTAACTCGTTTCCTTGAAAGCTGGCCACAGAACCGCAGGTTTGCTTCAGGCCGTAATCAGGGTCCTGCACGGCACTCTGAGCCTTTGGTTAATTCCTCTTCCTGGTGGGAAATTAGAGTTAAATGTGCCCCTCCAGACACCTGCCTCACTCCCAGCCCCTTGGTGATGTGTGTCCTCTGGTTTGAGGCCACATGTGCTGGGTTCCTCACCTTTCGCAGATGTGGCCCCACTGGTGTGCGGACACTCCTGCCTGGTTCCCATCCCCTTGGTGATGTGAGCCCTCCAGTGAGAGTCTGATCCTGGTTGGGCTCCTCACACTTCTGTGAGGTGGGCCCTCTTCTCTGAGGTCACTCCTGCCTGGCTGACACACCCCGCCTTGGCGACGTTGGCCCTCTGGTGGCAGTTGGAGCCCGCTGGGAGCCTCCTCCCCTCAGTGATGAGGCCCTCTGGCATCAGGCCCTAACTGCTGGTTACCCACATTTTCTGATACGTGCTAAGTGGTGTGAGGGCACTCCTGCCAGGTTCCCATCCCCATGTGCCTTCTGCTCTATGGTCCCAACACCTGTGTTGTTCACAGTTTCAGGATGTTGGCTCTCTGGTGTTAGTTCACTCAGGCCTAGATCCCATAGACTCTGTGCTCTGAGCTGCCTGCTGGGAGGTTCCTACTGCTGGATTCCTTACCATTTTTATTCTTTGGGTCCTGTGTTTTCATGCTCCTCCTTCCTGACTCACTCCCAGCCCCTTTGTGATGTGGGTCCTCTGGTTTGAGGCCACATGTGCCGGTTTCCTCACCTTTATTGATGTGGCCCCACTGGTGTGAGGACACTCCTGCCTGGTTCCCATCCCCTTGGTGATGGGGGTCCTCTGGTGAGAGTCTGATCCTGGCTGGATTCCTCACCCTTCTGGGAGGTGGGCCCTCTGCTGTGAGGTCACTCCTGCCTGGCTGGCACACATCACCTTGGCGATGTGGGTCCTCAGTTGGGAGTTGGTGCCTGCTGGGAGTCTCCTCCCCTCGGTAATGAGGGCCCTCTGGCGTCAGGCCCTAACTCATGGGCTCCCAAAATTTTCTGATATGTGCCCTGTCGTGTGAGTACACTCCTGCCACGTTCCCATCCCCATGGGGATGTGGGCCTTCTGCTCTGAGGTCCCACCAGCTGGATTGCTCACAGTGTCATGATGTGAGCCCTCTGCTGTGAGTTCACTGTGGCCTGGATCCCATAGACTCCGTACTCTGGGCCACCTGCTGGGGGGTTCCAACTGCTGGATTCCTCACATTTTTTATTCTGTGGGCCCTGTGCTGTTAGGCTACTCCTGCCTGCCTCACTCGGAGCACCTTGGAAATGTGGGTCCTCTGGTTTAGGCCACATGTGCTGGGTTCGTCACCTTTCTATAATGTGGCCACACTGGTGTGAGGACACTCCTGCCTTGTTCTGGTCACCTTGGAGATGTGGGCTCTCTGGTGAGAGTCTTATCCTGGCTGGTTTCCTCACCCTTCTGTGAGGTAGGCCCTCTGCTGTGAGGTCACTCCTGCCTGACTGGCACACGTCACCTTGGCGACGTGGGCCCTCAGGTGGGAGTTGGTGCCTGCTGGGAGTCTCCTTCCCTCGGTAATGAGGGCCCTCTGGCGTCAGGCTCTAACTCCTGGGCTCCCAAAATTTTCTGATGTGCGCCCTGTGGTGTGAGTACACTCCTGCCAGGTTTCCAACCCCATGGGAATATGGGCCTTCTGCTCTGAGGTCCCAACGGTGGGTGGCTCAGTTTCATGATGAGGGCCCTCTGGTGTGAGTTCACTCCGGCCTGGATCCCATAGCCTCGCTGCTCCTGACCGCCTGCGGGGAGGTTCCAACTGCGGGATTCCTCACCTTTTTTCTTCTATGAGCCCTCTGTTTGGAGACTCCTCCTGCCTGACTCACTCCCAGCCCCTTGGTGATGTGTGTCCTCTGGTTTGAGGCCACGTGTGCTGGGTCCCTCACCTTTCGATGATGTGGCCCCGCTGGTGTGAGGACACTCCTGCCTGGTTTCTATCCCCTTGGTGATGTGGGCCCTCTGGTGAGAGTCTGATCCTGGCTGGGTTCCTCACCCTTCTGTGAGGTGGGCCCTCTGCTGTGAGGTCACTACTGACTGGCTGGCACACCCCGCCTTGGCGACATCGGCCCTCTTGTGGCAGTTGGAGCCTGCTGGGAGCCACCTCCCCTCGGTGATGAGGGCTCTCTAGCGTCAGGCCGTAACTGCTGGGTACCCACATTTTCTGATACGTGCTAAGTGGTGCGAGGACACTCTTGCCATGTTCCCAACCCCATGGGGATGTGGGCCTTCTGCTGTGAGGTCCCAATGGCTGGGTTGCTCACAGTTTCATGATATGGGCCCTCTGCTGTGAGTTCACTGCAGCCTGGATCGCATAGACTCGGTGCTCTGGGCCGCCTGCTGGGAGGTTCCCACTGCAGGATTCCTCAGCTTTTTTATTCTATGGGCCCTGTGTTGTGAGGCTACTCCTGCATGCCTCACTCTGAGCCCCTTGGAGATGTGGGTCTTCTGGTTTAGGCCACATGTGCTGGGTTCCTCACCTTTCTATGATGTGGTCACCCTGGTGTGAAGACAGTCCTGCCTGGTTCTGATCCTCTTGGTGATGTGAGCCCTCTGGTGAGAGTCTAATCCTCTTTGGGTTCCTCACACTTTTTTGAGGTTGGCCCTCTGCTCTGAGGTCACTCCTGCCTGGCTGGCACACCCCGCATTGGCGACGTTGGCCCTCTTGTAGCAGTTGGAGCCTGCTGGGAGCCTCCACTCCTCGGTGATGAGGGCCCTCTGGCGTCAGGCCCTAACTGCTGGGCTCCCCACATTTTCTGATGTGTGCCCACTGGTGCGATGACACTCCTGCTTGGTTTGCTTCCCCATGGGGATGTGGGCCTTGTGCTTGAGGTCACAATGGCTAGGTTCCTCACAGTTTCATGATGAGGGCCCTCTGTTGTAAGTTCATCATTGCCTGGATCCCATAGCCTCGGTGCTCTGGGCCGCCTGCTGGGATGTTCCAACTGCTGGATTCCTCACCTTTTTTATACAATGGGCCACGTGTTTTGAGGTTCATCCTGCCTGCCTCGCTCCGAGACCCATGGAGATGTGGGTCCTCTGGTTTGAGGCCACATGTGCTGGGTACCTCAACTTGCGATGATGTGGCCCTACCGGTGTGAAGACACTCCTGCCTGGTTCCCAGCCCCTTGCTGATGTGGGCCCTCTGGTGAGAGTCTGATAATGGCTGGGTCCCTTACCCTTCTGTGAGGTGGGCCCTCTGATGTGAGGTCACTCCTGCCTGGCTGGCTCACGTCACCTTGGCGATGTGGGCCCTCTGTTGGCCACTGAAGCATGCTGGGAGCCCCCTACCCTCTTTAAGGAGGGCCTTGGAAAAAACGCATATGCACTTTTTGAACAAGTGCATCATTGTCGAGGTTCTGCCTCTTCTCCTATGCTTTCAGTGCACTTCCCGTCTACCTCCTGAAATCGTTTTCCTGGAATTCTGCCCCGCTTTCAAGTCCTCTTCGCAGCCTTCCTTCAATATATTTTTGGACGATAGCTGTCATTTATAACTCTGCAGGTTTGTGAATTACAGTGCCCCTGAGCTCCTTTGTTCAACTCGCTATCTTGTGAGCTGCCTGCACACCCGCAGTATTGCTTCAGGCCCTAATCTGGTTCTGGCACGGCATTCTGAGCCTTTGGTTAATTCCACTTCCTGGTGAGAAATGAGCATTAAATTGCCCGTGCAGACACCTACAGCTAGTCTCTCATTGGTTCTCCCTATTCCTGTTCATCTTGCGCAGAAATTGCAAACTGTGACAAACAGGAGGTTAAAGGCACTGACTCTCCAAGTGGGGAGAGTGTTAGTTAAGCGTCTGGAATGGTGAACCCGAGTATAAAGGGAAGAAAACTGAGATGCATTTGAAAACGTTTCCCAATCACATGGTGGACCATACTCTGGGTTTCCCATACATGATGTAGCGGAAGGAAGAATCCCTTAAACCTGGAGAGTTGGGACCCTTGGAATGGGTACCATGCAGTATGACTTCAAAGGGTCTGCAATTGCTCACCGAACCTCAACAATGCTATCAGGGCGAAGTGTCCGGCCTTATGTCTCCCCAGCACTGGGTGTACATGTGGTAAATCCAGGTTGCATCAGAAGCCCTGAGTGAATTATTTAAGAATTGCTCTCTATTTCACTGTCATTGTGTTTTGTTTTTGAAATTTATTTTGATAATGTGATTTATCGGATTTTCACTGTTGCCTTTAGGCCACTGAACACACGCTGGATTCTCTTTTGGACACATATAAATCCATGGGTTTTAAGATTCTTGCTAGGCAGGTATATTTCTAGGCGTTGAATATGGGGTGTTGAGCCCATTTCGTTGAGCAAGCAGTAGGTCTTGTCTATTACATATTTGGCTTATGGAACTGTATCAGTGCGAATTTCAATCTCTGTTTTTATGCAGCACCCGAACTCACCTTTCCCAAAAAGCAAGCATAAGTTGGTTTTCTAAATTTGAGACACTGTTCTGTTTTGTAATTCAGTTCATGTGTAGCCAAGATTACATTCCGTGTATTAGTGATACCTTATGATGTTTCTTTTTCTGTGTGACCTATTGCACGTAGAATCATCGTACCTGAATCCACTCATTATGCCGCTACGGGCCTGATGACATAGATTTCATTGCTGAGTGGTATTCCATTGTACGTAAGAACCACAACTTCTTTATCCATTTTTCGCCCTGTGGGATATTTAACTTGTACCGTAGACGAGGTTCTTGTAAACAGAGCCGTTCCAAACTTTGGGGTGCCTGTGTGCTTTTGATTTTAATTTCCCTAAGCTATAGGACCATAAGTGGAAGTGCCATAGGCTGTGTTGCTTTGTTTCTTATGTGTTTCAGGAAATACCATACACTTCTGCAGAGTGGCTGTTGGCAATTCACATCCCGCCCATCAGGATAACAATGCTCCCTCTTCTCCATGGCCTGTCCTGCCTTTCTGGATTTTACACTTTTTTCAGATGGCCCTTTTGACCGGGGGGCAGAGAGACTTCATTGTAGTGCAGATTTCTTTACACGCTTGCTTGGTTGGCCAAAAAGGGCGTATGCGTTTTTTCCTGATTATATTCAGGAAAAAACGCATACGCCCTTTTTGGCCAAGTGCATCATTGTCGCCGTTCTCCGTCTTTTCCTAGGCGTTAAGTGCAATTCCAGTCTACCCCCGAAATCGTTTTCCTGAATTTCTGCCCAAATTCTAAGTCCTCTTCGCAGACATACTTCAATATATTTTGGACGATAGCTGTCATTTATAACTCTGCAGGTTTGTGAATTACAGTGCCCCTGAGCTCCTTTCTTCAACACGCTTTCCTGTGAGTTGGCCGCAAAACCACAGGATTGCTTCAGGCCCTAATCTGGTTCCGGCAGGGCATGCTGGGCCTTTGGTTATTTCCTCTTCCTGGTGGGAAATGAGCGTTCCATTTGCCCGTGCAGACACCTACAGCTAGTCTCTCATTGGTTCTCCCTATTCCTGTTCATCTTGCGCAGAAATTGCAAACTGTGACCAACAGGAGGTTAAAGGCACCTACTCTCCAAGTGGTGAGAGTGTTAGTAAAGGGTCTGGAATGGTGAACCCAAGTAAAATGGTACAAAAACTGAGATGCATTTGAAAACGTTTGTCGGTCACACGGTGCACCATACTGTGGGTTTCCCATGCATGTTTTAGCTGAAGGAAGAATCCATTAAACCTGGAGAGTTGGGACTCATGGAATGGGTACCATGTAGTATGACTTCAAATGGTCTGCATTTTCTCATCGAACCTCACCAATGCTATCAGCCCGAAGTGTCCAACTTTATGTCTCACTCAGTTCTGGGTGTAGATGAGGTAAATCCAGGTTGCATCACAAGCCCTGAATGAATTATTTAAGAATTGCTCTCTATTTCACTGTCATTGTGTTTTGTTTTTGTAATTCATTTTGATAAGGGGATTTATCGGATTTTCTCTGCTGCCTTCATGCAGCTGTACACACGCTTGATTCTCTTATGGAGACATATAAATCCATGGGTTTGAAGATTCTTACTAGTCAGTTGTATTCCTAGGCGTTGAATATATGGTGTTTAGCCCATTTCGTTGAGCAAGGTGTAGTTCTTGACTATTACATATTTGACGTATGGAATGGTATCTGTGCTAATTTCTATCTCTGGTTTTATGCAGCAGCCCAACTCACCTTTCCCCTTAAGCAAACATAAGTTGGTTTTCTAAATTTGAGACCCTGTTCTGTTTTGTAATTCAGTTCATGTGTAGCCAAGATTACATTCGGTGTATTAGAGATATCTTATGATGTTTCATTTTCTGTGTGACTTATTTCTCTTAGAATCATCGTACCTGAATCCACTCATTATGCCACGACGGGCCAGATGACATAGATTACATTGGTGAGTGATATTCCATTGTACGTACGTACCACAACTTCTTTATCCATTTTTCGCTTTCTGGGATATTTAACTTGTACCGTAGACGAGGTTCTTGTAAACAGAGCCGTCTGAAACTTTGGGGTGGCTGTGTGTTTTTGAGTTTAATTTCCCTAAGCCATAGGACCATAAGTGGAAGTGCTATAGGCTCCGTTGCTTTGTTTTTTAGGTGTTTCAGGAAACACCATACATTTCTCCAGAGTGGCTGTTGGCAATTTACATCCCACCCATCAGCATAACAAGGCTCCCTACTCTGCATGGCCTGTGCTGCCTTTCTGGATTTTACACTTTTTTCAGATGGCTCTTTTGACCACGGGGCAGTGAGACTTCATTGTAGTGCAGATATCTTTAATATGCTTGCTTGGTTGGCCAAAAAGGGCGTATGCGTTTTTTCCTGAATATATTCAGGAAAAAACGCATACGCCCTTTTTGGCCAAGTGCATCATTGTCGACGTTCTGCCTCTTTTCCTATGCTTTAAATGCAATTCCAGTCTACCCCCTGAAATCGTTTTCCTGCAATTCTGCCCCGCTTTCAAGTCATCTTCGCAGCCTTCCTTCAATATATTTTTGGACGATAGCTGTCATTTATAACTCTGCAGGTTTGTGAATTACAGTGCCCCTGAGCTCCTTTCTTCAAATCGCTTTCTTGTGAGCTGGCCGCAAACCCGCAGGATTGCTTCAGGCCGTAATCTGGTTCCGGCATGGCATGATGAGCGTTTGGTTAATTCCTCTTCCTGGTTGGAAATGAGCGTTAAATTTGCCCGTGCAGAAACCTACAGCTAGTCTCTTATTGGTTCTCCCTATTCCTGTTCATCTTGCGCAGAAATTGCACACTGTGCCAAACAGCAGGTTAAAGGCACTGACTCTCCAAGTGGGGAGAGTGTTAGTAAAGGCTCTGGAATTGTGAACCCGAGTAAAAGGGTACGAGAACTGAGATGCATTTGAAAACGTTTCCCGGTCACACGGTGCACCATACTCTGGGTTCCCCATGCATGTTTTAGCTGAAGGAAGAATCCCTTAAACCTGGAGAGTTGGGACCCATGGAATGGGTCCCATGCAGTATGACTTCAAAGCGTCTCTATTTGCTCATCGAACCTCACCAATGCTATCAGCCCGAAGTGTCCAACGTTATGTCTCACTCAGCTCTGGGTGTAGATGAGGTAAATCCAGGTTGCATCACAAGCCCTGAATGAATTATTTAAGAATTGCTCTCTATTTCACTCTCATTGTGTTTTGTTTTTGTAATTCATTTTGATAAGGGGATTTATCGGATTTATTCTGCTGAATACATGCAGCTGTACACACGCTTGATTCTCTTATGGAGACATATAAATCCATGGGTTTGAAGATTCTTACTAGTCAGGTGTATTCCTAGGCGTTGAATATAGGGTGTTTAGTCCATCTCGTTGAGCAAGGGGTTGGTCTTGACTATTACATATTAGACTTATGGAATGATATCTGTGCTAATTTCTATCTCTGGTTTTATGCAGCACCCCAACTCACCTTTCCCCTTAAGCAAACATAAATTGGTTTTCTAAATTTGAGACCCTGTTCTGTTTTGTAATTCAGTTCATGTGTAGCCAAGATTACATTCCGTGTATTAGTGATATCTCATGATGTTTCATTTTCTGTGTGACGTATTTCACTTAGAATCATCGTACCTGAATCCACTCATTATGCCACGACGGGCTAGATGACATAGATTTCATTGGTGACTGATATTCCATTGTACGTACGTACCACAACTTCTTTATCCATTTTTCGCTTTCTGGGATATTTAACTTGTACCGTAGACGAGGTTCTTGTAAACAGAGCCGTCTGAAACTTTGGGGTGGCTGTGTGTTTTTGATTTTAATTTCCCTAAGCTATAGGACCATAAGTGGAAGTGCCGTAGGCTCCGTTGCTTTGTTTTTTATGTGTTTCAGGAAACACCATACACTTCTCCAGAGTGGCTGTTGGCAATTTACATCCCACCCATCAGCATAACAAGGCTCCCTGTTCTCCATGGCCTGTGCTGCATTTCTGGATTTTACACTTTTTTCAGATGGCCCTTTTGACCGGGGGGCAGTGAGACTTCATTGTAGTGCAGATTTCTTTAACATGCTTGCTTGGTTGGCCAAAAAGGGCGTATGCGTTTTTTCCTGAATATATTCAGGAAAAAACGCATACGCCCTTTTTGGCCAAGTGCATCATTGTCGACGTTCTGCCTCTTTTCCTATGCTTTAAATGCAATTCCAGTCTACCCCCTGAAATCGTTTTCCTGCAATTCTGCCCCGCTTTCAAGTCCTCTTCGCAGCCTTCCTTCAATATATTTTTGGACGATAGCTGTCATTTATAACTCTGCAGGTTTGTGAATTACAGTGCCCCTGATCTCCTTTCTTCAAATCGCTTTCTTCTGAGCTGGCTGCAAACCCGTAGGATTGCTTCAGGCCCTAATCTGGTTCCGGCATGGCATGCTGAGCCTTTGGTTAATTCCTCTTCCTGGTGGGAAATGAGCGTTAAATTTGCCCCTGCAGACACCTACAGCTAGTCTCTCATTGGTGCTCCCTATTCCTGTTCATCTTGCGCAGAAATTGCAAACTGTGCGAAACAGGAGGTTAAAGGCACTGACTCTCCAAGTGGGGACAGTGTTAGAAAGTGTCTGGAATTGTGAACCCGAGTAAAAGGGGACAAAATCTGAGATGCATTTGAAAAGGTTTGCCGGTTACACGGTGCACCATACTGTGGGTTTCCCATGCATGCTTTAGCTGAAGGAAGAATCGCTTCAACCTGGAGAGTTGGGACCCATGGAATGTGTACCATGTATTATGACTTCAAAAGGTTTGCATTTTCTCATCGAACCTCACCAATGGTATCAGCACGAAGTGTCCAACCTTATATCTCACTCAGCTCTGGGTGTAGATGAGGTAAATCCAGGTTGCATCACAAGCCCTGAATGAATTATTTAAGAATTGCTCTCTATTTCACTGTCATTGTGTTTTGTTTTTGTAATTTATTTTGATAATAGGATATATCGGATTTTCTCTGCGGCCTTCATGCATCTGAACACACGCTTGATTCACTTATGGAGACATATAAATCCATGGGTTTGAAGATCCTTACTAGTCAGCTGTATTCCTAGGCGTTGAATATAGTGTGTTTAGCCCATTTCGTTGAGCAAGGGGTAGGTCTTGACTATTATGTATTTGACTTATGGAATGGTATCTGTGCTAATTTCTAACTCTGGTTTTATGCAGCACCCCAACTCACCTTTCCCCTTAAGCAAACATAAGTTGGTTTTCTAAATTTGAGACCCTGTTCTGTTTTGTAATTCAGTTCATGTGTAGCCAAGATTACATTCGGTGTATTAGTGATATCTTATGATGTTTCATTTTCTGTGTGACGTATTTCACTTAGAATCATCGTACCTGAATCCACTCATTATGCCACGATGGGCCAGATGACATAGATTTCATTGGTGACTGATATTCCATTGTACGTACGTACCACAACTTCTTGATCCATTTTTCGCTTTCTGGGATATTTAACTTGTACCGTAGACGAGGTTCTTGTAAACAGAGCCGTCTGAAACTTTGGGGTGGATGTGTGTGTTTTTGATTTTAATTTCCCTAAGCTCTAGGACCATAAGTGGAAGTGCCGTAGGCTCCGTTGCTTTGTTTCTTAGGTGTTTCAGGAAACACCATACACTTCTCCAGAGTGGCTGTTGGCAATTTACATCCCACCCATCAGCATAACAAGGCTCCCTGTTCTCCATGGCCTGTGCTGCATTTCTGGATTTACACTATTTTCAGATGGCCCTTTTGACCGGGGGGCAGTGATACTTCATTGTAGTGCAGATATCTTTAACATGCTTGCTTGGTTGGCCAAAAAGGGAGTATGCGTTTTTTCCTGAATATATTCAGGAAAAAACGCATATGTACTTTTTGGCCAAGTGCATCATTGTCGACGTTCTGCCTCTTTTCCTATGCTTTAAATGGAATTCCAGTCTATCCCCTGAAATCGTTTTCCTGCAATTCTGCCCCGCTTTCAAGTCCTCTTCGCAGCCTTCCTTCAATATATTTTTGGACGATAGCTGTTATTTATAACTCTGCAGGCTTGTGAATTACAGTGCCCCTGAGCTCCTTTCTTCAAATCGCTTTCTTATGAGCCAGCCGCAAACCCGCAGGATTGCTTCAGGCCCTAATCTGGTTCCGGCACGGCATGCTGAGCCTTTGGTTAATTCCTCTTCCTGGTGGGAAATGAGCGTTAAATTTGCCCCTGCAGACACCTACACCAATCTCTCATTGGTTCTCCCTATTCCTGTTCATCTTGCACAGAAATTGCAAACTGTGCCAAACAGGAGGTTAAAGGCACTGACTCTCCAAGTGGGGAGAGTGTTAATAAATGGTCTGGAATTGTGAACCCGAGTAAAATGGGACAAACCCTGAGATGCATTTGAAAAGGTTTCCCGGTCACACGGTGCACCATACTGTGGGTTTCCGATGCATGCTTTAGCTGAAGGAAGAATCGCTTAAACCTGGAGAGTTGGGACCCATGGAATGGGTACCATGTAGTATGACTTCAAATGGTCTGCATTTGCTCATCGAACCTCACCAATGCTATCAGCCCGAAGTGTCCAACCTTATGTCTCACTCAGCTCTGGGTTTAGATGAGGTAAATCCAGGTTGCATCACAAGCCCTGAATGAATTATTTAAGAATTGCTCTCTATTTCACTGGCATTGTGTTTTGTTTTTGTAATTCATTTTGATAATAGGATTTATCGGATTCTCTCCGCTGCCTTCATGCAGCTGTACACACGCTTGATTCTCTTATGGAGACATATAAATCCATGGGTTTGAAGATTCTTTCTAGTCAGGTGTATTCCTAGGCGTTGAATATAGGGTGTTTAGCCCATTTCGTTGAGCAAGGGGTAGGTCTTGACTATTACATATTTGACGTATGGAATGGTATCTGTGCTAATTTCTATCTCTGGTTTTATGCAGCACCCCAACTCACCTTTCCCCTTAAGCAAACATAAGTTGGTTTTCTAAATTTGAGACCCTGTTCTGTTTTGTAGTTCAGTTCATGTGTAGCCAAGATTACATTCGGTGTATTAGTGATATCTTATGATGTTTCATTTTCTGTGTGACTTATTTCTCTTTGAATCATCGTACCTGAATCCACTCATTATGCCACGACGGGCCAGATGACATAGTTTTCATTGGTGAGTGATATTCCATTGTACGTACGTACCACAACTTCTTTATCCATTTTTCGCTTTCTGGGATATTTAACTTGTACCGTAGACGAGGTTCTTGTTAACAGAGCCGTCTGAAACATTGGGGTGGCTGTGTGTTTTTGATTTTAATTTCCCTACGCTATAGGACCATAAGTGGAAGTGCCGTAGGCTCCGTTGCTTTGTTTTTTAGGTGTTTCAGGAAACACAATACACTTCTCCAGAGTGGCTGTTGGCAATTTACATCCCACCCATCAGCATAACAAGGCTACCTGTCCTCCATGGCCTGTGCTGCATTTCTGGATTTTACACTATTTTCAGATGGCCCTTTTGACCGGGGGGCAGTGAGACTTCATTGTAGCGCAGATTTCTTTAACATGCTTGCTTGGTTGGCCAAAAAGGGCGTATGCGTTTTTTCCTCAATATATTCAGGAAAAAACGCATACGCCCTTTTTGGCCAAGTGCATCATTGTCGACGTTCTGCCTCTTTTCCTATGCTTTAAATGCAATTCCAGTCTACCCCCTGAAATCGTTTTCCTGCAATTCTGCCCCGCTTTCAAGTCCTCTTCGCAGCCTTACTTCAATATATTTTTGGACGATAGCTGTCATTTATAACTCTGCAGGTTTGTGAATTACAGTGCCCCTGAGCTCCTTTCTTCAAATCGCTTTCTTCTGAGCTGGCCGCAAACCCGCATGATTGGTTCAGGCCCTAATCTGAATCCGGCACGGCATGCTGAGCGTTTGGTTAATTCCTCTTCCTGATTGGAAATGAGCGTTAAATTTGCCCGTGCAGACACCTACAGCTAGTCTCTCATTGGTTCTCCCTATTCCTGTTCATCTTGCGCAGAAATTGCAAACTGTGCCAAACAGCAGGTTAAAGGCACTGACTCTCCAAGTGGGGAGAGTGTTAGTAAAGGGTCTGGAATTGTGAACCCGAGTAAAAGGGGGCGAAAACTGAGATGCATTTGAAAAAGTTTCCCGGTCACACAGTGCACCATACTGTGGGTTTCCCATGCATGTTTTAGCTGAAGGAAGAATCGCTTAAACCTGGAGAGTTGGGACCCATGGAATGGGTACCATGCAGTATGACTTCAAATGGTCTGCATTTGCTCATCGAACCTCACCAATGCTATCAGCCCGAAGTGTCGAACCTTATGTCTCACTCAGCTCTGGGTGTAGATGAGGTAAATCCAGGTTGCATCACAAGCCCTGAATGAATTATTTAAGAATTGCTCTCTCTTTCACTGTCATTGTGTTTTGTTTTTGTAATTCATTTTGATAATGGGATTTATCGGATTTTCTCTCTTGCCTTCATGCAGCTGTACACACGCTTGATTCTCTTATGGAGACATATAAATCCATGGGTTTGAAGATTCTTACTAGTCAGGTGTATTCCTAGGCGTTGAATATAGGGTGTTTAGCCCATTTCGTTGAGCAAGGGATAGGTCTTGACTATTACGTATTTGACTTATGGAATGGTATCTGTGCTAATTTCTAACTCTGGTTTTATGCAGCACCCCAACTCAACTTTCCCCTTACGCAAACATAAGTTGGTTTTCTAAATTTGAGACCCTGTTCTGTTTTGTAATTCAGTTCATGTGTAGCCAAGATTACATTCGGTGTATTAGTGATATCTTATACTGTTTCATTTTCTGTGTGACACATTTCACTTAGAATCATCGTACCTGAATCCACTTATTATGCCACGACGGGTCAGATGACCTAGATTTCATTGGTGAGTGATATTCCATTGTACGTACGTACCACATCTTCTTTATCCATTTTTCGCTTTCTGGGACATTTAACTTGTACCTTAGACGAGTTTCTTGTAAACAGAGCCGTCTGAAACTTTGGGGTGGCTGTGTGTTTTTGATTTTAATTTCCCCAAGCTATAGGACCATATGTGGAAGTGCCGGAGGCTGCATTGCTTTGTTTTTTAGGTGTTTCAGGAAACACCATACACTTCTCCAGAGTGGCTGTTGGCAATTTACATCCCACCCATCAGCATAACAAGGCTCCCTGTTCTCCATGGCCTGTGCTGCATTTCTGGATTTTACACTTTTTTCAGATGGCCCTTTTGATCGGGGGGCAGTGAGACTTCATTGTAGTGCAGATTTCTTTAACATGCTTGCTTGGTTGGCCAAAAAGGGCGTATGCGTTTTTTCCTGAATATATTCAGGAAAAAACGCATACGCACTTTTTGGCCAAGTGCATCATTGTCGACGTTCTGCCTCTTTTCCTATGCTTTAAACGCAATTCCAGTCCACCACCTGAAATCGTTTTCCTGCAATTCTGCCCCGTTTTCAAGTCCTCTTCACAGCCTTCCTTCAATATATTTTTGGACGATAGCTGTCATGTATAACTCTGCAGGTTTGTGAATTACAGTGCCCCTGAGCTCCTTTCTTCAAATCGCTTTCTTTTGAGCTGGCCACGAACCCGAAGGATTGCTTCAGGCCCTAATCTGGTTCCGGCACGGCATGCTGAGCCTTTGGTTAATTCCTCTTCCTGGTGGGAAGTGAGCGTTAAATTTGCCCGTGCAGACACCTACAGCTAGTCTCTCATTGGTTCTCACTATTCCTGTTCATCTTGCGCAGAAATTGCAAACTGTGCCAAACAGCAGGTTAAAGGCACTGACTCTCCAAGTGGGGAGAGTGTTAGTAAAGTGTCTGGAATTGTGAACCCGAGTAAAAGGGGACAAAAACTGAGATGCATTTGAAAATGTTTCCCGGTCACACGGTGCACCATACTGTGGGTTTCCCATGCATGCTTTAGCTGAAGGAAGAATCGCTTAAACCTGGAGAGTTGGGACCCATGGAATGGTTACCATGTAGTATGACTTCAAATGGTCTGCATTTGCTCATCGAACCTCACCAATGCTATCAGCCCGAAGTGTCCAACCTTATGTCTCACTCAGCTCTGGGTTTAGATGAGGTAAATCCAGGTTGTATCACAAGCCCTGAATGAATTATTTAAGAATTGCTCTCTATTTCACTGTCATTCTTTTTTGTTTTTGTAATTCATTTTGATAATAGGATTTATCGGATTTTCTCTGCTGCCTTCATGCAGCTGTACACACGCTTGATTCTCTTATGGAGACATATAAATCCATGGGTTTGAAGATTCTTACTAGTCAGGTGTATTCCTAGGCGTTGAATATAGGGTGTTTAGCCCATTTCGTTGAGCAATGGGTAGGTCTTGACTATTACATATTTGACTTATGGAATGGTATCTGTGCTAATTTCTGTCTCTGGTTTTATGCAGCACCACAACTCACCTTTCCCCTTAAGCAAACATAAGTTGGTTTTCTAAATTTGAGACCCTGTTCTGTTTTGTAATTCAGTTCATGTGTAGCCAAGATTACATTCGGTGTGTTAGTGATATCTTATGATGTTTCATTTTCTGTGTGACTTATTTCACTTAGAATCATCGTACCTGAATCCACTCATTATGCCACGACGGGCCAGATGACATAGATTTCATTGGTGAGTGATATTCCATTGTACGTACGTACCACAACTTCTTTATCCATTTTTCGCTTTCTGGGATATTTAACTTGTACCGTAGACGAGGTTCTTGTAAACAGAGCCGTCTGAAACTTTGGGGTGGCTGTGTGTTTTTGATTTTAATTTCCCTAATCTATAGGACCATAAGTGGAAGTGCCGTAGGCTCCGTTGCTTTGTTTTTTAGGTGTTTCAGGAAACACAATACACTTCTCCAGAGTGGCTGTTGGCAATTTACATCCCACCCATCAGCATAACAAGGCTCCCTGTTCTCCATGGCCTGTGCTGCCTTTCTGGATTTTACACTTTTTTCAGATGGCCCTTTTGACCAGGGGGCAGTGAGACTTCATTGTAGTGCAGATTTCTTTAACAGGGGACTGGGACCGTTTAGAGTACAGGTTAGCATACGACAACATTTTAGGGAGAGCGTACGTGTTAGGATACTGGTTAGTGTTATCGTACGGGTTAGGATTAGGGGACGGGCTAGGGTAAGGCTTCGGGTAAGGGTTAGGGTTAGGGTTGGTGTTAGGGTTAGGGTTAGGTAACGGGGACGTTTTAGGGTACAGCTTAGGTTACAACAACTGTTTACGGTGAGCCTACGTGTTAGGGTACGTGTTAGTGTTAGCGTACGGGTTAGGTTTAGGGGACGTGTTAGGGTAATTCTTCGGGTAAGGGTTAGGGTTAGGGTTAGTGTTAGGGGACGTGGATGGTTTAGGGTAAAGGTTAGGGTACGACAACGGTTTAGCGTGAGCATACGTGTTAGGGTACAGGTTAGTTTTAGCGTACGTTTTAGGATAAGGGGACGGGTTAGGGTAAGGCTTCGGGTAAATGTTAAGGTTAGGGTTAGTGGTAGGGTTAGGGTTAGGGTACGGGGATGGTTTAGGGTACAGGTTAGGGTACGACAACGGTTTAGCTAGAGCGTACGTGTTATGGTACCTGTTGGTGTTAGCGTACGGGTTAGGATTAGAAGACCAGTTAGGGTAAGGCTTCAGGTAAGGGTTAGGTTTAGGGTTAGGGATAGGGTTAGGGGATGGGAACGGTTTAGGGTACAGGTTAGTGTACGACAATGGTTTAGGGTGAGCGTACATGTTAGGGTACAGGTTAGTGTTAGCATACGGTTTAGGATTAGGGGAAGGTTAGGGTAAGGCTTCGGGTAAAGTTTAGGGTTAAGGTTAGTGTTAGGGTTAGGGTTAGAGGACGGGGACGGTTTGGGGTGCAGGTTAGGCTATGACAACTGCTTAGGGTGAGCGTACGTGTTAGGGTAGGTGTTAGTGTTTGCGTAAGGGTTAGGATTAAGGTACGGGTTAGTGTAAGGCTTCAGGTAAGGGTTAGGTTTAGGGTTAGGGTTAGGGGACGGGCACGGGGACGGGGACAGTTTAGGGTACTGGTTAGGGTACGACAACTGTTTAGGGTGAGCATACGTGTTAGGGTACGGGTTAGTGGTAGCATACGTGTTAGGATTATAGGATGTTTTAGTGTAAGGCTTCGGGTAACGGCTAGGGTTAGGGTTAGGGTTAGGGGACGTGGATGGGGACGGGGATGGTTTAGGGTACAGGTTAGTGTACGACAATGGTTTAGGGTGAGCGTACGTGTTAGGGTACGTGTTAGTGTTAGCGTACGGGTTAGGATTAAGGGACGGGTTAGTGTAAGGCTTCGGGTAAGGGTTAGGGTTAAGGTTAGGGTTAGGGGACGGGGACGGTTTAGGGTACAGATTAGTGTACGACAACGTTTTAGGGTGAGCGTATGTGTTAGGGTACAGGTTAGTGTTAGCGTACGGTTTAGGATTAGGGGACGGATTAGGGTAAGGCTTCGGCTAAGGGTTAGGGTTAGGATTAGGGTTAGGGTTAGGGTTAGGGTTAGTTGACGGCGACGGTTTAGGGTACAGGTTAGGGTACGACAACGGTTTAGGGAGAGCGTACGTGTTAGGGTATGGGTTACTGTTAGCGTACGGGTTAGGATCAGTGGATGGGTTAGGGTAAGGCTTCGGGTAAGGGTTAGGGTTAGGGTTAGGGTTAGGGGACGGGGAAGGGGACGGGGACGGTTTAGGTTACAGGTAAGTGTACAAGAACGGTTTAGGGTGAGCGTACGTGTTACGGTACAGGTTAGTGTTAGTGTACGGGTTAGGATTAGGGGACGGGTTAAGGTAAGGCTTCGGGTAAGGGTTAGGGTTAAGGTTAGGGTTAGGGGACGGGGACGGTTTAGGGTACAGGTTAGGGTATGACAACGGTTTAGGGTGAGCGTACGTGTTAGGGTACGGGTTAGTGTTAGCGTACGGGTTAGGATTAGGGGACGGGTGAGTGTAAGGCTTCGGGTAAGGGTTAGGGTTAGGGTTAGGGTTAGGTTTAGGGGACGGGGACGGTTTAGGGTACAGGTTAGGGTATGACAACGGTTTAGGGTGAGCGTACGTGTTAGGGTACGGGTTAGTGTTAGCGTACGGGTTAGGATTAGGGGACGGGTGAGTGTAAGGCTTCGGGTAAGGGTTAGGGTTAGGGTTATGGTTAGGGTTAGAGTTAGGGGACGGGGACGGTTTAGGGTACAGGTTAGGGTACGACAACGGTTTAGGGTGAGCGTACGTGTTACGGTACGGGTTAGTGTTAGCGTACGGGTTAGGATTAGGTGACGGATGAGGTTAAGGCTTCGGGAAAGGGTTAGGTTTAGGGTTAGGGGACGGGGACGGTTTAGGGTACAGGTTAGGGTACGACAACGGTTTAGGGTGAGCGTACGTGTTAGGGTACGGGTTAGTGTTAGCTTACGGGTTAGGATTAGGGGACGGGTGAGGGTAAGGGTTAGGGTTAGGGTTAGGTTTAGGGTTAGGGTTAGGGGACGGGGACGGTTTAGGGTACAGGTTATGGTACGAAAACGGTTTAGGTTGAGCGTACGTGTTAGGGTACGGGTTAGTGTTAGCGTACGCGTGAGGATTATGGGACGGGTGAGTGTAAGGCTTGGGGTAAGGGTTAGGGTTAGGGTTAGGGTTAGGGTTAGGGGACGGGGACGGTTTAGGGTGCAGGTTAGGGTACGACAACGGTTTAGGGTGAGCGTACGTGTTAGGGTACGAGTTAGTGTTAGCGTACGGGTTAGGATTAGGGGACGGGTGAGGGTAAGGCTTCGGGTAAAGTTTAGGGTTAGGGTTAGGGTTAGGGAATGGGGACGGGGACGGTTTAGGGTACAGATAAGGGTACGACAACGGTTTAGGGTGAGCGTACGTGTTAGGGTACGGTTTAGTGTTGGGGTACGGGTTAGGATTAGGGGACGGGTGAGGGTAAGGCTTCGGGTAAGGGTTAGGGTTAGGGTTAGGGGACGGGGACGGGGACGGGGACGGTTTAGGGTACAGGTTAGGGTACAACAACGGTTTAGGGTGAGCTTACGTGTTAGGGTACGGGTTAGTGTTTGCGTACAGGTTAGGATTAGGGGACGGGTGTGGGTAAGGGTTAGGGTTAGGGTTAGGGTTAGGGTTAGGGGACGGGGACAGTTTAGGGTACAGGTTAGGGTACGACAACGATTTAGGGTGAGCGTACGTGTTAGGGTACGGGTTAGTGTTAGCGTAAGGGTTAGGATTAGGGGACGGGTGAGGGTAAGGCTTCGGGTAAGGGTTAGGGTTAGGTTTAGGGCACGGGGAAGGGGACGGGGACGCTTTAGGGTACAGGTTAGTGTACGACAACGGTTTAGGGTGAGCGTACGTGTTAGGGTACGGGTTAGTGTTATCGTACGGGTTAGGATTAGGGGACGGGTGAGGGTAAGGCTTCGGGTAAGGGTTAGGGTTAGGGTTAGGGTTAGGGGACGGGGACGGGGATGGTTTAGGGTACAGGTGAGGCTACGACAACGGTTTAGGGTGAGCGTACGTGTTAGGGTACGGGTTAGTGTTAGCGTACGGGTTAGGATTAGGGGACGGGTGAGGGTAAGGCTTCGGGTAAGGGTTAAGGTTAGGGTTAGGGTTAGGGTTAGGGTTAGGGGACGGGGACAGGGACGGTTTAGGGTACAGGTTAGGGTACGACAACGGTTTAGGGTGACCGTACATGTTAGGGTATGGGTTAGTGTTAGCGTACGGGTTAGGATTAGAGGACGGGTGAGGGTAAGGCTTCGGGTAAGGGTTAGGTTTAGGGTTAGGGGACGTGGACGGGGACGGGGACGGTTTAGGGTACAGGTTAGGGTACGACAACAGTTTAGGGTGAGTGTACGTGTTAGGGTACGGGTTAGTGTTAGCGTACGGGTTAGGATTAGGGGACGGGTGAGGGTAAGGCTTTGGGTAAAGGTTAGGGTTAGGGTTTGGGTTAGGGGACGGGTACGGGGACGGTTTAGGGTACAGATTAGGGTACGACAACGGTTTAGGGTGAGCGTACGTGTTAGGGTACGGTTTAGTGTTGGGGTACGGGTTAGGATTAGGGGACGGGTGAGGGTAAGGGTTAGGGTTAGGGTTAGGGTTAGGGTTAGGGGACGGGGACGGGGACGGTTTAGGGTACAGGTTAGGGTACAACAACGGTTTAGGGTGAGCTTACGTGTTAGGGTACGGGTTAGTGTTAGCGTACAGGTTAGGATTACGGGACGGGTGAGGGTAAGGGTTAGTGTTAGGGTTAGGGTTAGGGTTAGGGTTTGGGGACGGGGACGGTTTAGGGTACAGGTTAGGGTACGACAACGGTTTAGGGTGAGCGTACGTGTTAGGGTATGGGTTAGTGTTAACGTACGGTTGAGGATTAGGGGACGGGTGAGTGTAAGGCTTCGGGTAAGGGTTAGGGTTAGGGTTAGGTTAGGGTTAGGGTTAGGGAACGGGGACGGTTTAGGGTACAGGTTAGGGTACGACAACGGTTTAGGGTGAGCGTACGTGTTAGGGTACGGGTTAGTGTTAGCGTACGGGTTAGGATTAGGGGACGGGTGAGGGTAAGGCTTCGGGTAAGGGTTAGGTTTAGGGTTAGGGTTAGGGTTAGGGGACGGGGACGGTTTAGGATACAGGTTAGGGTACGACAACGGTTTAGGGTGAGCGTACGTGTTAGGGTACGGGTTAGTGTTAGCGTACGGGTTAGGATAAGGGGACGGGTGAGGGTAAGGCTTCGGGTAAGGGTTAGGGATAGGGTTAGGGTTAGGGTTAGGGGACGGGGATGGTTTAGGGTACAGGTTAGGGTACGACAACGGTTTAGGTTGAGCGTACGTGTTAGGGTACGGGTTAGTGTTAGCGTACGGGTTAGGATTAGGGGACTGGTGAGGGTAAGGCTTCGGGTAAGTGTTAGGGTTAGGGTTAGGGTTAGGGTTAGGGTACGGGGACGGTTTAGGGTACAGGTTAGGGTACGACAATGATTTAGGGTGAGCGTACCTGTAAGGGTACGGGTTAGTGTTAGCGTACGGGTTAGGATTAGGGGACGGGTGAGGGTAAGGCTTCGGGTAAGGGTTAGGGTTAGGGTTAGGGTTAGGCGACGGGGACGGTTTAGGGTACAGGTTAGGCTACGACAACGGTTTAGGGTGAGCGTACGTGTTAGGGTAGGTGTTAGTGTTAGCGTACGGGTTAGGATTAGCGGACGGGTGAGGGTAAGGTTTCGGGTAAGGGTTAGGGTTAGGGTTAGGGTTAGGGTTAGGGTTAGGGGACGGGGACAGGGACGGTTTAGGGTACAGGTTAGGGTACGACAACGGTTTAGCGTGAGCGTACATGTTAGGGTATGGGTTAGTGTTAGCGTACGGATTAGTATTAGGGGACGGGTGAGGGTAAGGCTTCGGGTAAGGGTTAGGGGACGGGGACGGGGACGGGGACGGGGACGGTTTAGGGTACAGGTTAGGGTACGACAACGGTTTAGGGTGAGCGTACGTGTTAGGGTACGAGTTAGTGTTAGCGTACGGGTTAGGATTAGGGGACGGGTGAGGGTAAGGCTTCGGGTAAAGGTTAGGGTTAGGGTTAGGGTTAGGGTTGGGGATGGGGACGTGGACGGTTTAGGGTACTTGTTAGGGTACGACAACAGTTTAGGGTGAGCGTACGTGTTAGGGTACGGGTTAGTTTTAGCTTACGGGTTAGGATTAGGGGACGGGTGAGTTTCAGGCTTCGGGTAAGGGTTAGGGTTAGGGTTAGGGTTAGGGTTAGGGGACGGGGACGGTTTAGGGTACAGGTTAGTGTACGTCAACGGTTTAGGGTGAGCGTACGTGTTAGGGTACGGGTTAGTGTTAGCGTACGGGTTAGGATTAGGGGACGGGTGAGGGTAAGGCTTCGGGTAAGGGTTACGGTTAGGATTAGGGTTAGGGTTAGGGGAGGGGGACGGTTTAGGGTACAGTTTAGGGTACGACAACGGTTTAGGGTGAGCGTACGTGTTAGGGTAAGGGTTAGTGTTAGCGTACGGTTTAGGATTAGGGGACGGGTGAGGGTAAGGCTTCGGGTAAGGGTTAGGGTTAGGGTTAGGGTTAAGGGACGGGGACGGGGACGGTTTAGGGTACAGGTTAGGGTACGACAACAGTTTAGGGTGAGCGTACATGTTAGGGTACGGGTTAGTGTTAGCGTACGGGTTAGGATTAGTGGACGGGTGAGGGTAAGGCTTTGGGTAAGGGTTAGGGTTAGGGTTAGGGTTAGGGTTAGGGTTAGGGGACGGGGACGGTTTAGGGTACAGGTTAGGGTACGACAGCGGTTTAGGGTGAGCGTACGTGTTAGGGTACGGGCTAGTGTTAGCGTACAGGTTAGGATTAGGGGAAGTGTGAGGGTAAGGCTTCGGGTAAGGGTTAGGGTTAGGGTTAGGGATAGGGGACGGGCACGGGGACGGTTTAGGGTACAGTTTAATGTATGACAACGGTTTAGGGTGAGCGTATGTGTTAGGGTACGGGTTAGTGTTAGCGTACGGGTTAGGATTAGGGGACGGGTGAGGGTAAGGCTTCGGGTAAGGGTTAGGGTTAGGGTTAGGTTTAGGGTTAGGGGACGGGGACGGTTTAGGGTACAGGTTAGGGTACGACAACGGTTTAGGGTGAGCGTACGTGTTAGGTTACGGGTTACTGTTAGCGATCGGGTGAGGATTATGGGACGGGTGAGTGTAAGGCTTCGGGTAAGGGTTAGGGTTAGGGTTAGGTTTAGGGTTAGGGGACGGGGACGGTTTAGGGTACAGGTTAGGGTACGACAACGGTTTAGGGTGAGCGTACGTGTTAGTTTATGGGTTACTGTTAGCGATCGGGTGAGGATTATGGGACGGGTGAGTGTAAGGCTTCGGGTAAGGGTTAGGGTTAGGGTTAGGGTTAGGGTTAGGGTTAGGGGACGGGGACGGTTTAGGGTACAGGTTAGGGTACTACAACGGTTTAGGGTGAGCGTACGTGTTAGGGTACGGGTTAGTGTTAGCGTATGGTTTAGGATTAGGGGACGGGTGAGGGTAACGCTTCGGGTAAGGGTTAGGGTTAGGGTTAGGGTTAGGGGACGGGGACGCTTTAGGGTACAGGTTAGGGTACGACAACGGTTTAGGGTGAGCGTACGTGTTAGGGTACGGGTTAGTGTTAGCGTACGGGTTAGGATAAGGGGACGGGTGAGGTTAAGGCTTCGGGTAAGGGTTAGGGTTAGGGTTAGGGGACGGGGACGGTTTAGGGTACAGGTTAGGGTACGACAACGGTTTAGGGTGAGCGTACGTGTTAGGGTACGGGTTAGTGTTAGCGTACGGGTTAGGATTAGGGGACGGGTGAGGGTAAGGCTTCGGGTAAGTGTTAGGGTTAGGGTTAGGGTTAAGGTTAGGGTACGGGGACAGTTTAGGGTACAGTTTAGAGTACGACAATGATTTAGGGTGAGTGTACGTGTTAGGGTACGGGTTAGTGTTAGCGTGCGGGTTAGGATTAGGGGACGGGTGAGGGTAAGGCTTCGGGTAAGGGTTAGGTTTAGGGTCAGGGTTAGGGTTAGGGGACGGGGATGGTTTAGGGTACAGGTTAGGCTACGACAGCGGTTCAGGGTGAGCGTACGTTTTAGGGTACGGGTTAGTGTTAGCGTACGGGTTAGGATTAGGGGACGGGTGAGGGTAAGGCTTCGGTTAAGGGTTAGGGTTAGGGTTAGGGTTAGGGTTAGGGTTAGGGGAAGGGGATAGGGACGGGGACGGGGACGGGGACGGTTTAGGGTCCAGGTTAGGGTACGACAAGGGTTTAGGGTGAGCGTACGTGTTAGGGTACGGGTTAGTGTTAGCGTACGGGTTAGGATTAGGGGACGGGTGAGGGTAAGGCTTCGGGTAAAGGTTAGGGTTAGGGCTTGGGTTAGGGGACGGGGACGGGGACGGTTTAGGGTACAGGTTAGGGTACGACAATGGTTTAGGGTGAGCGTACGTGTTAGGATACGGGTTAGTGTTAGGGTACGGGTTAGGATTAGGGGACGGGTGAGTGTAAGGCTTCGGGTAAGGGTTAGGGTTAGGGTTAGGGTTAGGATTAGGGTTAGGGGACGGGGACGGTTTAGGGTACAGGTTAGGGTACGTCAACGGATTAGGGTGAGCGTACGTGTTAGGGTACGGGTTAGTGTTAGTGTACGGGTTAGGATTAGGGGACGTGTGAGGGTAAGGCTTCGGGTAAGGGTTAGGGTTAGGGTTAGGGTTAGGGTTAGGGTTAGGGGACGGGGACTGTTTAGGGTACAGGTTAGGGTACGACAACGGTTTAGGGTGACCGTACGTGTTAGGGTACGGGTTAGTGTTAGCGTACGGGTGAGGATTAGGTGACGGGTGAGTGTAAGGCTTCGGGTAAGGGTTAGGGTTAGGGTTAGTTTAGGGTTAGGGTTAGGGAACGGGGCCGGTTTAGGATACAGGTTAGGGTACGACAACGGTTTAGGGTGAGCGTACGTGTTAGGGTACGGGTTAGTGTTAGCGTATGGGATAGGATTAGGGGACGGGTGAGGGTAAGGCTTCGGGTAAGGGTTAGGTTTAGGGTTAGGGTTAGGGTTAGGGACGGGGACGGTTTAGGGTACAGGTTAGGGTACGACAACGGTTTAGGGTGATCGTACGTGTTAGGGTACGGGTTAGTGTTAGCGTACGGATTAGGATAAGGGGACGGGTGAGGGTAAGGCTTCGGGTAAGGGTTAGGGATAGGGTTAGGGTTAGGGTTAGGGGACGGGGACGGTTTAGGGTACAGGTTAAGGTACGACAACGGTTTTGTGTGAGCGTACGTGTTAGGGTACGGGTTAGTGTTAGCGTACGGGTTAGGATTAGGGGACGGGTGAGGGTAAGGCTTCGGGTAAGGGTTAGGGTTAGGGTTAGGGTTACGGATAGGGTTAGGGGACGGGGACAGGGACGGTTTAGGGTACAGGTTAGGGTAGGACAACGGTTTAGCGTGAGCGTACATGTTAGGGTATGGGTTAGTGTTAGCGTACGGGTTAGTATTAGGGGACGTGTGAGGGTAAGGCTTCGGATAAGGGTTAGGGTTAGGGTTAGGGTTAGGGAACGGGGATGGTTTAGGGTACAGGTTAGGGTACGACAACGGTTTAGGGTGAGCGTACGTGTTAGGGTATGGTTTAGTGTTAGCGTACGGGTTAGGATTAGGGGACGGGTGAGGGTAAGGCTTCGGGTAAGGGTTAGGGTTAGGGTTAGGGTTACGGATAGGGTTAGGGGACGGGGACAGGGACGGTTTAGGGTACAGGTTAGGGTAGGACAACGGTTTAGCGTGAGCGTACATGTTAGGGTATGGGTTAGTGTTAGCGTACGGGTTAGTATTAGGGGACGTGTGAGGGTAAGGCTTCGGATAAGGGTTAGGGTTAGGGTTAGGGTTAGGGAACGGGGATGGTTTAGGGTACAGGTTAGGGTACGACAACGGTTTAGGGTGAGCGTACGTGTTAGGGTATGGTTTAGTGTTAGCGTACGGGTGAGGATTAGGGGACGGCTGAGTGTAAAGCTTCGGGTAAGGGTTAGGGTTAGGGTTAGGGTTAGGGTTAGGGGACGGGGACGGTTTAGGGTTCAGTTTAGGGTACGACAACGGTTTAGGGTGAGCGCACGTGTTAGGGTACTGGTTAGTGTTAGCGTACGGGTTAGGATTAGGGGACGGGTGAGGGTAAGGCTTCGGGTAAGGGTTAGTGTTAGGGTTAGGGTTAGGGTTAGTTGACGGGGACGGTTTAGGGTACAGGTTAGGGTACGACAACGGTTTAGGGTGAGCGTAAGTGTTAGGGTACGGGTTAGTGTTAGCGTACGGGTTAGGATGAGGGGACGGGTGAGGGTAAGGTTTCGGGTAAGTGTTAGGGTTAGGGTTAAGGTTAGGGTTAGGGTTAGGGTACGGGGACGGTTTAGGGTACAGGTTAGGGTACGACAACGATTTAGGGTGAGCGTACGTGTTAGGGTACGGGTTAGTGTTAGCGTACGGGTTAGGATTAAGGGACGGGTGAGGGTAAGGCTTCCGGTAAGGGTTAGGGTTAGTGTTAGGATTAGGGTTAGGGGACGGGGACGGTTTAGGGTACAGGTTAGGCTACGACAACGGTTTAGGGTGAGCGTACGTGTTAGGTTACGGGTTAGTGTTAGCGTACGGGTTAGGATTAGGGGACGGGTGAGGGTAAGGCTTCGGGTAAGTGTTAGGGTTAGGGTTAGGGTTAGGGTACGGGGACGGTTTAGGGTACAGGTTAGGGTACGACAACGATTTAGGGTGAGCGTACGTGTTAGGGTACGGGTTAGTGTTAGCGTACGGGTTAGGATTAGGGGACGGGTGAGGGTAAGGCTTCGGGTAAGGGTTAGGGTTAGGGTTAGGGTTAGGGGACGGGGATGGTTTAGGGTACAGGTTAGGCTACGACAACGGTTTAGGGTGAGCGTACGTGTTAGGGTACGGGTTAGTGTTAGCGTCCGGGTTAGGATTAGGGGACGGGTGAGGGTAAGGCTTCAGGTAAGGGTTAGGGTTAGGGTTAGTGGACGGGGATGGGGACGGGGACGGGGACGGTTTAGGGTACAGGTGAGGGTACGACAACGATTTAGGGTAAGCGTACGTGTTAGGGTACGGTTTAGTGTTAGCGTACGGGTTAGGATTAGGGGACGGGTGAGGGTAAGGCTTCGGGTAAATGTTATGGTTAGGGTTAGGGTTAGGGTTAGGGGACGGTGACGGGGACGGTTTAGGGTACAGGTTAGGGTACGACAACTGTTTAGTGTGAGCGTACGTGTTAGGGTACGGGTTAGTGTTAGCGTACGGTTTAGGATTAGGGGACGGGTCAGGGTAAGGCTTCCGGTAAGGGTTAGGGTTAGGGTTAGGGTTAGTGTTAGGGGACGGGGACGGTTTAGGGTACAGGTTAGGGTACGACAACGGTTTAGGGTGAGCGTACGTGTTAGGGTATGGGTTAGTGTTAGCGTACGGGTTAGGATAAGGGGACGGGTGAGTGTAAGGCTTCGGGTAAGGGTCAGGGTTAGGGTTAGGGTTAGTGTTAGGGGACGGGGACGGTTTAGGGTACAGGTTAGGGTACGACAACGGTTTTGGGTGAGCGTACGTGTTAGGGTACGGGTTAGTGTTAGCGTACGGGTTCGGATTAGGGGACGGGTGAGGGTAAGGCTTCGGGTAAGTGTTAGTGTTAGGGTTAGGGTTAGGGTTAGGGTTAGGGTTAGGGGACGGAGACGGTTTAGGGTACAGGTTAGGCTACGACAACGGTTTAGGGTGACCGTACGTGTTAGGGTACGGGTTAGTGTTAGCGTACGGGTTAGGATTAGGGCACGGGTGAGGGTAAGGCTTTGGGTAAGGGTTAGGGTTAGGGTTAGGGTTAGGGTTAGGGTTAGGGGACGGGGACTGGGACGGTTTAGGGTACAGGTTAGGGTACGACAACGGTTTAGGGTGAGCGTACATGTTAGGGTATGGGTTAGTGTTAGCATACGGGTTAGGATTAGGGGACGGGTGAGGGTAAGGCTTCGGGTAAGGGTTAGGGTTAGGGTTAGGGGACGGGGACAGGGACGGGGACGGTTTAGGGTACAGGTTAGGGTACGACAACGATTTATGGTGAGCGTACGTGTTAGGGTACGGGTTAGTGTTAGCGTACGGGTTAGGATAAAGGGACGGGTGAGGGTAAGGCTTCGGGTAAGGGTTAGGGTTAGGGTTAGGGTTAGGGTTAGGGGACGGTGACGGTTTAGGGTACAGGTTAGGGTACGAGAACGGTTTAAGATGAGTGTACGTCTTAGGGTATGGGTTAGTGTTAGCGTACGGGTTAGGATTAGGGGACGGGTGAGGGTAAGGCTTCGGGTAAGTTTTATGGTTAGGGTTAGGGATAGGGTTAGGGTACGGGGACGGTTTAGGGTACAGGTTAGGGTACGACAACGATTTAGGGTGAGCGTACGTGTTAGGGTACGGGTTAGTGTTAGCGTACGGGTTAGGATTAGGGGACGGGTGAGGGTAAGGCTTCGGGTAAGGGTTAGGATTAGGGTTAGGGTAAGGGTTAGGGGACGGTGACGGTTTAGGGTACAGGTTAGGGTACGACAACGGTTTATGGTGAGCGTACGTGTTAAGGTACGGGTTAGTGTTAGAGTACGGGATAGGATTAGGGGACGGGTGAGGGTAAGGCTTCGGGTAAGTGTTAGGGTTAGGGTTAGGGTTAGGGTTAGGGTTAGGGTTCGGGTACGGTTTAGGGTACAGGTTAGGGTACGACAACGATTTAGGGTGAGCGTACGTGTTAGGGTACGGGTTAGTGTTAGCGTAGGAGTTAGGATTAGGGGACGGGTGAGGGTAAGGCTTCGGGTAAGGGTTAGGGTTAGGGTTAGGGTTAGGGGACGGCGACAGGGACGATTTAGGGTACAGGTTAGGGTACGACAACGTTTTAGGGTGAGCGTACATGTTAGGGTATGGGTTAGTGTTGCGTACGGGTTAGGATTAGGGGACGGGTGAGGGTAAGGCTTCGGGTAAGGGTTAGGGTTAGGGTTAGGGGACGGGGACGGGGACGGGGACGGTTTAGGGTACAGGTTAGGGTACGACAACCGTTTAGGGTGAGCGTTCGTGTTAGGGTACGTGTTAGTGTTAGCGTACGGGTTAGGATTAGGGGACGGGTGAGCGTAAGGCTTCGGGTAAGGGTTAGGGTTAGGGTTAGGGAATGGGGACGGTTTAGGGTACAGGTTAGAGTACGACAACGGTTTAGGGTGAGCGTACGTGTTAGGGTACGGGTTAGTGTTATCGTACGGGTGAGGATTAGGGGACGGGTGAGGGTAAGGCTTCGGGTAAGGGTTAGGGTTAGGGTTAGGGTTAGGGGACGGGGATGGTTTAGGGTACAGGTTAGGGTACGACAACGGTTTAGGGTGAGCGTACGTGTTAGGATACGGGTTAGTGTTAGCGTACGGGTTAGGATTAGGGGACGGGTGAGGGTAAGGCTTCGGGTAAGTGTTAGGGTTAGGGTTAGGGTTAGGGTTAGGGTTAGGGTTAGGGTACGGGGACGGTTTAGGGTACAGGTTAGTGTACGACAACGATTTAGGGTGAGAGTACGTGTTAGGGTACGGGTTAGTGTTAGCGTACGGGTTAGGATTAGGGGACGGGTGAGGGTAAGGCTTCGGGTCAGGGATAGGGTTAGGGTTAGGGTTAGGGGACGGGGACGGTTTAGGGTACAGGTTAGGGTATGACAACGGTTTAGGGTGAGCGTACGTGTTAGGGTACGGGTTAGTGTTAGCGTACGGTTTAGGATTAGGGGACGGGTAAGAGTAAGGCTTCGGGTAAGGGTTAGGGTTAGGGTTAGGGTTAGGGGATGGGGACGGTTTAGGGTACAGGTTAGTGTACGACAACGGTTTAGGGTGAGCGTACGTGTTAGGGTATGGGTTAGTGTTGGCGTACGGGTTAGGATTATGGGACGGGTGAGGGTAAGGCTTCTGGTAAGGGTTAGGGTTAGGGTTAGGGGACGGGGACGGGGACGGGGACGGTTTAGGGTACAGGTTAGGGTACGAAAACGGTTTAGGGTGAGCTTATGTGTTAGGGTACGGGTTAGTGTTAGCGTAAGGTTTAGGATTAGGGGACGGGTGAGGGTAAGTCTTCGGGTAAGGATTAGGGTTAGGGTTAGGGTTAGGGTTAGGGGACGGGGACGGTTTAGGGTACAGGTTAGGGTACGACAACGGTTTAGGGTGAGCGTACGTGTTAGGGTACGGGTTAGTGTTAGCGTACGGATTAGGATTAGGGGACGGGTGAGGGTAAGGCTTCGGGTAAGGGTTAGGATTAGGGTTAGGCTTAGGGTTAGGGTTACGGGACGGGGAAAGGGACGGTTTAGGGTACAGGTTAGTGTACGACAACGGTTTAGGGTGAGCGTACGTGTTAGGGTACGGGTTAGTGTTAGCGTACGGGTTAGGATTAGGGGACGGGTGAGGGTAAGGCTTCGGGTAAGCGTTAGGGTTAGGGTTAGGGTTAGGGTTAGGGAACGGGGACGGTTTAGGGTACAGGTTAGGGTACGACAACGGTTTAGGGTGAGCGTACGTTTTAGGGTACGGGTTAGTGTTAGCGTACGGGTAAGGATTAGGGGACGGGTGAGGGTAAGGCTTCTGGTAAGGGTTAGGGTTAGGGTTAGGGTTAGGGGACGGGGACGGTTTAGGGTACAAGTTAGGGTACGACAACGGTTTAGGGTGAGCGTACGTGTTAGGTTACGGGTTAGTGTTAGCGTACGGGTTAGGATTAGGGAACGGGTTAGGGTAAGGCTTCGGGTAAGGGTTAGGGTTAGGGTTAGGGGACGGGGACGGTTTAGGGTACAGGTTAGGGTACGACAACGGTTTAGGGTGAGCGTACGTGTTAGGGTACGGTATAGTGTTAGCGTACGGGTTAGAATTATGGGACGGGTGAGGGTAAGGCTTCGGGTAAGGGTTAGGGTTAGGGTTAGGGTTAGGGTTAGGGTTAGGGGACGTGGACGGTTTAGGGTACAGGTTAGGGTATGACAAAGGTTTAGGGTGAGCGTACGTGTTAGGGTACAGGTTAGTGTTAGCGTACGGGTTAGGATTAGGGGACGGGTGAGGGTAAGGCTTCGGGTAAGGGTTAGGGTTAGGGTTAGGGTTAGGGTTAGGGGACGGGGACGGTTTAGGGTACAGGTTAGGGTACGAAAACGGTTTAGGGTGAGCGTACGTGTTAGGGTACGAGTTAGTGTTAGCGTACGGGTTCGGATTAGGGGACGGGTGAGGGTAAGGCTTCGGGTAAGTGTTAGGGTTAGGGTTAGGGTTAGGGTTAGGGTTAGGGTACGGGGACGGTTTAGGGTACAGGTTAGGGTACGACAACGATTTAGGGTGAGCGTACGTGTTAGGGTACGGGTTAGTGTTAGCGTACGGGTTAGGATTAGGGGACGGGTGCGGGTAAGACTTCGGGTAAGGGTTAGGGTTAGGGTTACGGTTAGGGGACGGGACGGTTTAGGGTACAGGTTAGGCTACGACAACGGTTTAGGGTGAGCGTACGTGTTAGGTTACGGGTTAGTGTTAGCGTACGGGTTAGGATTAGGAGACGGGTGAGGGTAAGGCTTCGGGTAAGGGTTAGGGTTAGGGTTAGGGTTAGGGTTAGGGTACGGGGACGGTTTAGGGTACAGGTTAGAGTACGACAATGATTTAGGGTGAGCGTACGTGTTAGGGTACGGTTTAGTGTTAGCGTACGGGTTAGGATTAGGGGACGGGTGAGGGTAAGGCTTCGGGTAAGGGTTAGGGTTAGGGTTAGGGTTAGGGTTAGGGGACGGGGATGGTTTAGGGTACAGGTTAGGCTACGACAACGGTTTGGGGTGAGCGTACGTGTTAGGGTACTGGTTAGAGTTAGCGTACGGTTTAGGATTAAGGGACGGGTGAGGGTAAGGCTTCGGGAAAGGGTTCGGGTAAGGGTTAGGGTTAGGGCTAGGATTAGGGTTAGGGGACGGGGACGGTTTAGGGTACAGGTTAGTGTACGTCAACGGTTTAGGGTGAGCCTACGTGTTAGGGAACGGGTTAGTGTTAGTGTACGGGTTAGGATTAGGGGACGGGTGAGGGTAAGGCTTCGGGTAAGGGTTAGGGTTAGCGTTAGGGTTAGGGTTAGGGGACGGGGACGGTTTAGGGTACAGGTTAGGGTACGACAACTGTTTAGGGTGAGCGTACGTGTTAGGGTACGGGTTAGTGTTAGCATACGGGTGAGGATTAGGGGACGGGTGAGTGTAAGGCTTCGGGTAAGGGTTAGGGTTAGGGTTAGGGAACGGGGACGGTTTAAGGTACAGGTTAGGGTACGACAACGGTTTATGGTGAGCGTACGTGTTAGGGTACGGGTTAGTGTTAGCGTACGGGTTAGGATTAGGGGACGGGTGAGTGTAAGGCTTCGGGTAAGGGTTAGGTTTAGGGTTAGGGTTAGGGTTAGGGGACGGGGACGGTTTAGGGTACAGGTTAGGGTACGACAACGGTTTAGGGTGAGCGTACGTGTTAGGGTACGGGTTAGTATTAGCGTACGGGTTAGGATAAGGGGACGGGTGAGGGTAAGGCTTCGGGTAAGGGTTAGGGTTAGGGTTAGGGTTAGGGTTAGGGGACGGGGACGGTTTAGGGTACCGGTTAGGGTACGTCAACGGTTTAGGGTGAGCGTACGTGTTAGGGTACGGGTTAGTGTTAGCGTACGGGTTAGGATTAGGGGACGGGTGAGGGTAAGGCTTCGGGTAAGGGTTAGGATTAGGGTTAGGGTAAGGGTTAGGGGACGGTGACGGTTTAGGGTACAGGTTAGGGTACGACAACGGTTTATGGTGAGCGTACGTGTTAAGGTACGGGTTAGTGTTAGAGTACGGGATAGGATTAGGGGACGGGTGAGGGTAAGGCTTCGGGTAAGTGTTAGGGTTAGGGTTAGGGTTAGGGTTAGGGTTAGGGTTCGGGTACGGTTTAGGGTACAGGTTACGGTACGACAACGATTTAGGGTAAGCGTACGTGTTAGGGTACGGGTTAGTGTTAGCGTAGGAGTTAGGATTAGGGGACGGGTGAGGGTAAGGCTTCGGGTAAGGGTTAGGGTTAGGGGACGGTGACGGTTTAGGGTACAGGTTAGGCTGCGACAACGGTTTAGGGTGAGCGTACGTGTTAGGGTACGGGATAGTGTTAGCGTACGGTTTAGGATTAGGGGACGGGTGAGGGTAAGGCTTCGGGTAAGGGTTAGGGTTAGGGTTAGGGTTAGGGTTAGGGGACGGCGACAGGGACGATTTAGGGTACAGGTTAGGGTACGACAACGTTTTAGGGTGAGCGTACATGTTAGGGTATGGGTTAGTGTTGCGTACGGGTTAGGATTAGGGGACGGGTGAGGGTAAGGCTTCGGGTAAGGGTTAGGGTTAGGGTTAGGGGACGGGGACGGGGACGGGGACGGTTTAGGGTACAGGTTAGGGTACGACAACAGTTTAGGGTGAGCGTTCGTGTTAGGGTACGTGTTAGTGTTAGCGTACGGGTTAGGATTAGGGGACGGGTGAGCGTAAGGCTTCGGGTAAGGGTTAGGGTTCGGGTTAGGGGATGGGGACGGTTTAGGGTACAGGTTAGGGTACGACAACGGTTTAGGGTGAGCGTACGTGTTAGGGTACGGGTTAGTGTTATCGTACGGGTGAGGATTAGGGGACGGGTGAGGGTAAGGCTTCGGGTAAGGGTTAGGGTTAGGGTTAGGGTTAGGGGACGGGGATGGTTTAGGGTACAGGTTAGGGTACGACAACGGTTTAGGGTGAGCGTACGTGTTAGGATACGGGTTAGTGTTAGCGTACGGGTTAGGATTAGGGGACGGGTGAGGGTAAGTCTTCGGGTAAGGGTTAGGGTTAGGGTTAGGGTTAGGGTTAGGGGACGGGGACGGTTTAGGGTACAGGTTAGGGTACGACAACGGTTTAGGGTGAGCGTACGTGTTAGGGTACGGGTTAGTGTTAGCGTACGGATTAGGATTAGGGGACGGGTGAGGGTAAGGCTTCGGGTAAGGGTTAGGATTAGGGTTAGGCTTAGGGTTAGGGTTACGGGACGGGGAAAGGGACGGTTTAGGGTACAGGTTAGGGTACGACAACAGTTTAGGGTGAGCGTACGTGTTAGGGTACGGGTTAGTGTTAGCGTACGGGTTAGGATTAGGGGACGGGTGAGGGTAAGGCTTCGGGTAAGGGTTAGGGTTAGGGTTAGGGTTAGGGGACGGGGACGGGGACGGCGCCGGTTTAGGGTACAGGTTAGTGTACGACAACGGTTTAGGGTGAGCGTACGTGTTAGGGTACGGGTTAGTGTTAGCGTACGGGTTAGGATTAGGGGACGGGTGAGGGTAAGGCATCGGGTAAGCGTTAGGGTTAGGGTTAGGGTTAGGGTTAGGGAATGGGGACGGTTTAGGGTGAGCGTACGTTTTAGGGTACGGGTTAGTGTTAGCGTACGGGTAAGGATTAGGGGACGGGTGAGGGTAAGGCTTCTGGTAAGGGTTAGGGTTAGGGTTAGGGTTAGGGGACGGGGACGGTTTAGGGTACAAGTTAGGGTACGACAACGGTTCAGGGTGAGCGTACGTGTTAGGTTACGGGTTAGTGTTAGCGTACGGGTTAGGATTAGGGAACGGGTGAGGGTAAGGCTTCGGGTAAGGGTTAGGGTTAGGGTTAGGGGACGGGGACGGTTTAGGGTACAGGTTAGGGTACGACAACGGTTTAGGGTGAGCGTACGTGTTAGGGTACGGTATAGTGTTAGCGTACGGGTTAGAATTATGGGACGGGTGAGGGTAAGGCTTCGGGTAAGGGTTAGGGTTAGGGTTAGGGTTAGGGTTAGGGGACGTGGACGGTTTAGGGTACAGGTTAGGGTACGACAAAGGTTTAGGGTGAGCGTACGTGTTAGGGTACAGGTTAGTGTTAGCGTACGGGTTAGGATTAGGGGACGGGTGAGGGTAAGGCTTCGGGTAAGGGTTAGGGTTAGGGTTAGGGTTAGGGTTAGGGGACGGGGACGGTTTAGGGTACAGGTTAGGGTACGAAAACGGTTTAGGGTGAGCGTACGTGTTAGGGTACGAGTTAGTGTTAGCGTACGGGTTCGGATTAGGGGACGGGTGAGGGTAAGGCTTCGGGTAAGTGTTAGGGTTAGGGTTAGGGTTAGGGTTAGGGTTAGGGTACGGGGACGGTTTAGGGTACAGGTTAGGGTACGACAACGATTTAGGGTGAGCGTACGTGTTAGGGTACGGGTTAGTGTTAGCGTACGGGTTAGGATTAGGGGACGGGTGAGGGTAAGACTTCGGGTAAGGGTTAGGGTTAGGGTTACGGTTAGGGGACGGGACGGTTTAGGGTACAGGTTAGGCTACGACAACGGTTTAGGGTGAGCGTACGTGTTAGGTTACGGGTTAGTGTTAGCGTACGGGTTAGGATTAGGAGACGGGTGAGGGTAAGGCTTCGGGTAAGGGTTAGGGTTAGGGTTAGGGTTAGGGTTAGGGTACGGGTACGGTTTAGGGTACAGGTTAGAGTACGACAATGATTTAGGGTGAGCGTACGTGTTAGGGTACGGTTTAGTGTTAGCGTACGGGTTAGGATTAGGGGACGGGTGAGGGTAAGGCTTCGGGTAAGGGTTAGGGTTAGGGTTAGGGTTAGGGTTAGGGGACGGGGATGGTTTAGGGTACAGGTTAGGCTACGACAACGGTTTAGGGTGAGCGTACGTGTTAGGGTACTGGTTAGAGTTAGCGTACGGTTTAGGATTAAGGGACGGGTGAGGGTAAGGCTTCGGGAAAGGGTTCGGGTAAGGGTTAGGGTTAGGGTTAGGATTAGGGTTAGGGGACGGGGACGGTTTAGGGTACAGGTTAGTGTACGTCAACGGTTTAGGGTGAGCCTACGTGTTAGGGAACGGGTTAGTGTTAGTGTACGGGTTAGGATTAGGGGACGGGTGAGGGTAAGGCTTCGGGTAAGGGTTAGGGTTAGCGTTAGGGTTAGGGTTAGGGGACGGGGACGGTTTAGGGTACAGGTTAGGGTACGACAACTGTTTAGGGTGAGCGTACGTGTTAGGGTACGGGTTAGTGTTAGCATACGGGTGAGGATTAGGGGACGGGTGAGTGTAAGGCTTCGGGTAAGGGTTAGGGTTAGGGTTAGGGAACGGGGACGGTTTAGGGTACAGGTTAGGGTACCACAACGGTTTATGGTGAGCGTACGTGTTAGGGTACGGGTTAGTGTTAGCGTACGGGTTAGGATTAGGGGACGGGTGAGTGTAAGGCTTCGGGTAAGGGTTAGGTTTAGGGTTAGGGTTAGGATTAGGGGACGGGGACGGTTTAGGGTACAGGTTAGGGTACGACAACGGTTTAGGGTGAGCGTACGTGTTAGGGTACGGGTTAGTATTAGCGTACGGGTTAGGATAAGGGGACGGGTGAGGGTAAGGCTTCGGGTAAGGGTTAGGGTTAGGGTTAGGGTTAGGGTTAGGGGACGGGGACGGTTTAGGGTACCGGTTAGGGTACGTCAACGGTTTAGGGTGAGCGTACGTGTTAGGGTACGGGTTAGTGTTAGCGTACGGGTTAGGATTAGGGGACGGGTGAGGGTAAGGCTTCGGGTAAGTGTTAGGGTTAGGGTTAGGGTTAGGGTTAGGGTTAGGGTACGGGGACGGTTTAGGGTACAGGTTAGGGTACGACAATATTTTAGGGTAAGCGTACGTGTTAGGGTACGGGTTAGTGTTAGCGTACGGGTTAGGATTAGGGGACGGGTGAGGGTAAGGCTTCGGGTAAGGGTTAGGGTTAGGGTTAGGGTTAGGGTTAGGGGACGGGGATGGTTGAGGGTACAGGTTAGGCTACGACAACGGTTTAGGGTGAGCGTACGTGTTAGGGTAGGGGTTAGTGTTAGCGTACGGGTTAGGATTAGGGGACGGGTGAGGGTAAGGCTTCGGGTAAGGGTTAGGGTTAGGGTTAGGGTTAGGGTTAGGGTTAGGGGACGGGGACAGAGACGGTTTAGGGTACAGGTTAGGGTACGACAACGGTTTAGCGTGAGTGTACATGTTAGGGTATGTGTTAGTGTTAGCGTACGGGTTAGGATTAGGGGACGGGTGAGGGTAAGGCTTCGGGTAAGGGTTAGGGTTAGGGTTAGGGGACGGGGACGGGGACGGTTTAGTGTACAGGTTAGGGTACGACAACGGTTTAGGGTGAGTGTACGTGTTAGGGTACGGGTTAGTGTTAGCGTACGGGTTAGGATTATGGGACGGGTGAGGGTAAGGCTTCGGGTAAAGGATAGGGTTAGGTTTAGGGTTAGGGTTGGGGACGGGGACGGGGACGGTTTAGGGTACAGGTTAGGGTATGACAACCGTTTAGGGTGAGCGTACGTGTTAGGGTACGGGTTAGTGTTAGCTTACGGGTTAGGATTAGGGGACGGGTGAGTGTAAGGCTTCGGGTAAGGGTTAGGGTTCGGGTTAGGGTTAGGGTTAGGGTTAGGGGACGGGGACGGTTTAGGGTACAGGTTAGTGTACGACAACGGTTTAGGGTGGGCGTACGTGTTAGGGTACGGTTTAGCGTTAGCGTACGGGTTAGGATTAGGGGACGGGTGAGGGTAAGGCTTTGGGTAAGGGTTAGGGTTACGGTTAGGGTTCGGGTTAGGTTTAGGGGACGGGGACGGTTTAGGGTACAGGTTAGGGTACGACAACGGTTTAGGGTGAGCGTACGTGTTAGGGTATGGGTTAGTGTTAGCGTACGGGTTAGGATTAGGGGACGGGTGAGGGTAAGGCTTCGGGTAAGGGTTAGGGTTAGGGTTAGGGTTAGGGAACGGGGACGGTTTAGGGTACAAGTTAGGGTACGACAACGGTTTAGTGTGAGAGTACGTGTTAGTGTATGGTTTAGTGTTAGCGTTCGGGTGAGGATTAGGGGACGGGTGAGTGTAAGGCTTCGGGTAAGGGTTAGGGTTAGGTTTAGGGTTAGGGTTAGGGGACGGGGACGGTTTAGGGTACAGTTTAGGGTACGACAACGGTTTAGGGTGAGCGTACGTGTTAGGGTACGGGTTAGTGTTAGCGTACGGGTTAGGATTAGGGGACGGGTGACGGTAAGGCTTCGGGTAAGGGTTAAGGTTAGGGTTAGGGTTAGGGTTAGGGTTAGGGGACGGGGACGGATTAGTGTACAGGTTAGGGTACGACAACGGTTTAGGGTGAGCGTACGTGTTAGGGTACGGATTAGTGTTAGCGTACGGGTTAGGGTAAGGGGATGGGTGAGGCTAAGGCTTCGGGTAAGGGTTAGGGTTAGGGTTAGGGTTAGGGTTAGGGGACGGGGACGGTTTAGGGTACAGGTTAGGGTACGACAATGGTTTAGGGTGAGCGTACGTGTTAGGGTACGGGTTAGTGTTAGCGTACGGGTTAGGATTAGGGGACGGGTGAGGGTAAGGCTTCGGGTAAGGGTTAGGGTTAGGGTTAGGGGACGGGGACGGGGACGGGGACGGTTTAGGGTACAGGTTAGGGTACGACAACGGTTTAGGGTGAGCGTACGTGTTAGGGTACGGGTTAGTGTTAGCGTACGGGTTAGGATTAGGGGACGGGTGAGGGTAAGGCTTCGGGTAAAGGATAGGGTTAGGGTTAGGGTTGGGGACGGGGACGGGGACGGTTTAGGGTACAGGTTAGGGTACGACAACAGTTTAGGGTGAGCGTATTTGTTAGGGTACGGGTTAGTGTTAGCTTACGGGTTAGGATTAGGGGACGGGTGAGTGTAAGGCTTCGGGTAAGGGTTAGGGTTAGGGTTAGGGTTAGGGTTAGTGTTAGGGGACGGGGACCGTTTAGGGTACAGGTTAGTGTACGTCAACGGTTTAGGGTGAGCGTACGTGTTAGGGTACGGGTTAGTGTTAGCGTACGGGTTAGGATTAGGGGACGGGTGAGGGTAAGGCTTCGGGTAAGGGTTAGGGTTAGGGTTAGGGTTAGGGTTAGGGGACGGGGACGGGGACGGTTTAGGGTACAGGTTAGTGTACGACAAGGTTTTAGGGTGAGCGTACGTGTTAGGGTACGGGTTAGTGTTAGCGTACGGGTGAGTATTAGGGGACGGGTGAGGGTAAGGCTTCGGGTAAGGGTTAGGGTTAGGGTTAGGGGACGGGGATGGTTTAGGGTACAGGTTAGGGTACGACAACGGTTTAGGGTGAGCGTACGTGTTAGGGTACGGGTTAGTGTTAGCGTACGGGTTAGGATTAGGGGACGGGTGACGGTAAGGCTTCGGGTAAGGGTTAAGGTTAGGGTTAGGGTTAGGGTTAGGGTTAGGGGACGGGGACGGATTAGTGTACAGGTTAGGGTACGACAACGGTTTAGGGTGAGCGTACGTGTTAGGGTACGGATTAGTGTTAGCGTACGGGTTAGGGTAAGGGGATGGGTGAGGCTAAGGCTTCGGGTAAGGGTTAGGGTTAGGGTTAGGGTTAGGGTTAGGGGACGGGGACGGTTTAGGGTACAGGTTAGGGTACGACAATGGTTTAGGGTGAGCGTACGTGTTAGGGTACGGGTTAGTGTTAGCGTACGGGTTAGGATTAGCGGACGGGTGAGGGTAAGGCTTCGGGTAAGTGTTAGGGTTAGCGTTAGGGTTAGGGTTAGGGTTAGGGGACGGGGACGGTTTAGGGTACAGGTTAGGGTACGACAACGGTTTAGGGTGAGCGTATGTGTTAGGGTACGGGTTAGTGTTAGCATACGGGTGAGGATTAGGGGACGGGTGAGTGTAAGGCTTCGGGTAGGGGTTAGGGTTAGGGTTAGGTTAGGGTTAGGGTTAGGGAACGGGGACGGTTTAGGGTACAGGTTAGGGTACGACAACGGTTTAGGGTGAGCGTACGTGTTAGGGTACGGGTTAGTGTTAGCGTACGGGTTAGGATTAGGGGACGGGTGAGGGTAAGGCTTCGGGTAAGAGTTAGGTTTAGGGTTAGGGTTAGGATTAGGGGACGGGGACGGTTTAGGGTACAGGTTAGGGTACGACAACGGTTTAGGGTGAGCGTACGTGTTAGGGTACGGGTTAGTGTTAGCGTACGGGTTAGGATAAGGGGACGGGTGAGGGTAAGGCTTCGGGTCAGGGTTAGGGTTAGGGTTAGGGTTAGGGTTAGGGGACGGGGACGGTTTAGGGTACCGGTTAGGGTACGTCAACGGTTTAGGGTGAGCGTACGTGTTAGGGTACGGGTTAGTGTTAGCGTACGGGTTAGGATTAGGGGACGGGTGAGAGTAAGGCTTCGGGTAAGTGTTAGGGTTAGGGTTAGGGTTACGGTTAGGGTTAGGGTACGGGGACGGTTTAGGGTACAGGTTAGGGTACGACAATGTTTTAGGGTGAGCGTACGTGTTAGGGTACGGGTTAGTGTTAGCGTACGGGTTAGGATTAGGGGACGGGTGAGTGTAAGGCTTCGGGTAAGGGTTAGGTTTAGGGTTAGGGTTAGGGTTAGGGGACGGGGACGGTTTAGGGTACAGGTTAGGCTACGACAACGGTTTAGGGTGAGCGTACGTGTTAGGGTAGGGGTTACTGTTAGCGTACGGGTTAGGATTAGGGGACGGGTGAGGGTAAGGCTTCGGGTAAGTGTTAGGGTTAGGGTTAGGGTTAGGGTTAGGGGACGGGGACAGGGACGGTTTAGGGTACAGGTTAGGGTACGACAACGGTTTAGCGTGAGCGTACATGTTAGGGTATGGGTTAGTGTTAGCGTACGGGTTAGGATTAGGGGACGGGTGAGGGTAAGGCTTCGGGTAAGGGTTAGGGTTAGGGTTAGGGGACGGGGACGGGGACGGGGACGGTTTAGGGTACAGGTTAGGGTACGACAACGGTTTAGGGTGAGCGTACGTGTTAGGGTACGGGTTAGTGTTAGCGTACGGGTTAGGATTAGGGGACGGGTGAGGGTAAGGCTTCGGGTAAAGGATAGGGTTAGGGTTAGGGTTGGGGACGGGGACGGGGACGGTTTAGGGTACAGGTTAGGGTACGACAACAGTTTAGGGTGAGCGTATTTGTTAGGGTACGGGTTAGTGTTAGCTTACGGGTTAGGATTAGGGGACGGGTGAGTGTAAGGCTTCGGGTAAGGGTTAGGGTTAGGGTTAGGGTTAGGGTTAGTGTTAGGGGACGGGGACGGTTTAGGGTACAGGTTAGTGTACGTCAACGGTTTAGGGTGAGCGTACGTGTTAGGGTACGGGTTAGTGTTAGCGTACGGGTTAGGATTAGGGGACGGGTGAGGGTAAGGCTTCGGGTAAGGGTTAGGGTTAGGGTTAGGGTTAGGGTTAGGGGACGGGGACGGGGACGGTTTAGGGTACAGGTTAGTGTACGACAAGGTTTTAGGGTGAGCGTACGTGTTAGGGTACGGGTTAGTGTTAGCGTACGGGTGAGTATTAGGGGACGGGTGAGGGTAAGGCTTCGGGTAAGGGTTAGGGTTAGGGTTAGGGGACGGGGATGGTTTAGGGTACAGGTTAGGGTACGACAACGGTTTAGGGTGAGCGTACGTGTTAGGGTACGGGTTAGTGTTAGCGTACGGGTTAGGATTAGGGGACGGGTGAGGGTAAGGCTTCGGGTAAGGGATAGGGTTAGGGTTAGGGTTAGGGTTAGGGGACGGGGACGGTTTAGGGTACAGGTTAGGGTATGACAACGGTTTAGGGTGAGCGTACGTGTTAGGGTACGGCTTAGTGTTAGCGTACGGGTTAGGATTAGGGGACGGGTGAGGGTAAGTCTTCGGGTAAGGGTTAGGGTTAGGGTTAGGGTTAGGGTTAGGGTTAGGGGACGGGGACAGTTTAGGGTACAGGTTAGGGTACGACAACGGTTTAGGGTGAGCGTACGTGTTAGGGTACGGGTTAGTGTTAGCGTACGGGTTAGGATTAGGGGACGGGTGAGGTTAAGGCTTCGGGTAAGGGTTAGGGTTAGTGTTAGGGTTAGGGGACGGGGACGGTTTAGGGTACAAGTTAGGGTACGACAAGGGTTTAGGGTGAGCGTACGTGTTAGGGTACTGGTTAGTGTTAGCGTACGGGTTAGGATTAGGGAACGGGTGAGGGTAGGGCTTCGGGTAAGGGTTAGGGTTAGGGTTAGGGGACGGGGATGGTTTAGGGTACAGGTTAGGGTACGACAACGGTTTAGGGTGAGCGTACGTGTTAGGGTACGGGTTAGTGTTAGCGTACAGGTGAGGATTAGGGGACGGGTGAGGGTAAGGCTTCGGGTAAGGTTTAGGGTTAGGGTTAGGGTTAGGTTTAGGTTTAGGGGACGGGGACGGTTTAGGGTACAGGTTAGGGTACGACAAATGTTTAGGGTGAGCGTACGTGTTAGGGTACGGGTTAGTGTTAGCGTACGGGTTAGGATTAGGGGACGGGTGAGGGTAAGGCTTCGGGTAAGGGTTAGGGTTAGGGTTAGGGTTAGGGTTAGGGTTAGGGGACGGGGACGGTTTAGGGTACAGGTTAGTGTACGACAACGTTTTAGGGTGAGCGTACGTGTTAGGTTACGGGTTAGTGTTAGCGTACGGGTGAGGATTAGGGGACGGGTTACGGTAAGGCTTCGGGTAAGGGTTAGGGTTAGGGGACGGGGACGGTTTAGGGTACAGGTTAGGATACGGCAACGGTTTAGGGTGAGCGTACGTGTTAGGGTACGGGTTAGTGTTAGCGTACGGGTTAGGATTAGGGGACGGGTGAGGGTAAGGCTTAGGGTAAGGGATAGGGTTAGGGTTAGTGTTAGGGTTAGGGGACGGGGACGGTTTAGGGTACAGGTTAGGGTATGACAACGGTTTAGGGTGAGCGTACGTGTTAGGGTACGGGTTAGTGTTAGCGTACGGGTTAGGATTAGGGGACGGGTGAGGGTAAGGCTTCGGGTAAGGGTTAGGGTTAGGGTTAGGGTTAGGGTTAGAGTTACGGGACGGGGACAGGGACGGTTTAGGGTACAGGTTAGGGTACAACAGCAGTTTAGGGTGAGCGTACGTGTTTGGGTACGGGATAGTGTTAGCGTACGGGTTATGATTAGGGGACGGGTGAGGGTAAGGCTTCAGTTAAGGGTTAGGGTTAGGGGACAGGGACGGTTTAGGGTACAGGTTAGGGTACGACAACGGTTTAGGGTGAGCGTACGTTTTAGGGTACGGGTTAGTGTTAGCGTACGGGTTAGGATTAGGGGACGGGTGAGGGTAAGGCTTCGGGTAAGGGTTAGGGTTAGGGTTAGGGGACGGGGACGGTTTAGGGTACAGGTTAGTGTACGACAACGTTTTAGGTGGAGGGTACGTGTTAGGGTACGGGTTAGTGTTAACGTACGTGTTAGGATTAGGGGACGGGTTAGGGTAAGGCTTCGGGTAAGGGTTAGGGTTAGTGTTAGGGGACGGGGACGGTTTAGGGTACAGGTTAGTGTACGACAACGGTTTAGGTTGAGCGTACGAGTTAGGGTACGGGTTAGTGTTAGCGCACGGGTTAGGATAAGGGGACGGGTGAGGGTAAGGTTTCAGGTAAGTGTTAGGGTTAGGGTTAGGGTTAGGGTTAGGGGACGGGGATAGTTTAGGGTACAGGTTAGGATACGACAACGGTTTAGGGTGAGCGTACGTGTTAGGGTACGTGTTAGTGTTAGCGTACGGCTTAGGATTAGGGGACGGGTGAGGGTAAGGCTTCGGGTAAGTGTTAGGGTTAGGGTTAGTGTACGGGGACGGTTTAGGGTACAGGTTAGGGTACGACAACGATTTAGGGTGAGCGTACGTGTTAGGGTACGGGTTAGTGTTAGCGTACAGGTTAGGATTAGGGGACGCGTGAGGGTAAGGCTTCGGGTAAGGGTTAGGGTTAGGGTTAGGGGACGGGGACGGTTTAGGGTACAGGTTAGGGTACGACAAAGGTTTAGGTTGAGCGTACGTGTTAGGGTACAGGTTAGTGTTAGCGTACAGGTTAGGATTAGGGGACGGGTGAGGGTAAGGCTTCGCGTAAGGATTAGGGTTAGGGTTAGGGTTAGGGTTAGGGCACGGGGACGGTTTAGGGTACAGGTTAGGGTACGACAACGGTTTAGGGTGAGCGTACGTGTTAGGGTACGGGTTAGTGTTAGCGTACGAGTTAGGATTAGGGGACGGGTGAGGGTAAGGCTTCGGGTAAGGGTTAGGGTTAGGTTTAGGGTTAGGTTTAGGATTAGGGTTAGGGGACGGTTTAGGGTACAGGTTAGGGTACGACAACGGTTTAGGGTGAGCGTACGTGTTAGGGTACGGGTTAGTGTTAGCGTACGGGTTAGGATTAGAGGACGGCTGAGGGTAAGGCTTCGGGTAAAGGTTAGGGTTAGGGTTAGGGTTAGGGGACGGGGACGGGGACGGTTTAGGGTACAGGTTAGGGTACGACAACGGTTTAGGGTGAGCGTACGTGTTAGGGTACGGGTTAGTGTTAGCGTACGGGTTAGGATTAGGGGACGGGTGAGTGCAAGGCTTCGGGTAAGGGTTAGGGTTAGGGTTAGGGTTAGGGTTAGGGTTAGGGGACGGGGACGGTATAGGGTACAGGTTAGGGTACGTCAACGGTTTAGGGTGAGCGTACGTGTTAGGGTACGGGTTAGTGTTATTGTACGGGTTAGGATTAGGTGACGGGTGAGGGTAAGGCTTCGGGTAAGGGTTAGGGTTAGGGTTAGGGTTAGGGTTAGGGTTAGGGGACGGGGACGGTTTAGGGTACAAGTTATTGTACGACAACGGTTTAGGGTGAGCGTACGTGTTAGGGTATGGGTTAGTGTTAGCGTACGGGTTAGGATTAGGGGACGGGTGAGGGTAAGGCTTCGGGAAAGGGTTAGGGTTAGAGTTAGGGTTAGGGGACGGGCACGGGGACGGTTTAGGGTACAAGTTAGGGTACGACAACGTTTTAGGGTGAGGGTACGTGTTAGGGTACGGGTTAGTGTTAACGTACGGGTTAGGATTAGGGGACGGGTTAGGGTAAGGCTTCGGGTAAGGGTTAGGGTTAGGGTTAGGGGACGGGGACGGTTTAGGGTACAGGTTAGGGTACGACAACGGTTTAGGGTGAGTGTACGAGTTAGGGTACGGGTTAGTGTTAGCGCACGGGTTAGGATAAGGGGACGGGTGAGGGTAAGGTTTCGGGTAAGGGTTAGGGTTAGGGTTAGGGTTAGGGTTAGAGGACGGGGATGGTTTAGGGTACAGGTTAGGATTCGACAACGGTTTAGGGTGAGCGTACGTTTTAGGGTACGTGTTAGTGTTAGCGTACGGCTTAGGATTAGGGGACGGGTGAGGGTAAGGCTTCGGGTAAGTGTTAGGGTTAGGGTTAGGGTTAGGGTTAGGGTTAGGGTACGGGGACGGTTTAGGGTACAGGTTAGGGTACGACAACGATTTAGGGTGAGCGTACGTGTTAGGGTACGGGTTAGTGTTAGCGTACAGGTTAGGATTAGGGGACGGGTGAGGATAAGGCTTCGGGTAAGGGTTAGGGTTAGGGTTAGGGTTAGGGTTAGGGGACGGGGACGGTTTAGGGTACAGATTAGGGTATGACAACGGTTTAGGGTGAGCGTACGTGTTAGGGTACGGGTTAGTGTTAGCGTACGGATTAGGATTAGGGGACGGGTGAGTGTAAGGCTTCGGGTAAGGGTTAGTGTTAGGGTTAGGGTTAGGGTTAGGGGACGGGGACGGGGACGGTTTAGGGTACAGGTTAGGGTACGACAACGGTTTAGGGTGAGCGTACGTGTTAGGGTACGGGTTAGTGTTAGCGTACGGTTTAGGATTCGGGGACGGGTGAGGGTTAGGCTTCGGGTAAGGGTTAGGGTTAGGGTTAGGGTTACGGTTAGGGGATGGGGACGGTTTAGGGTACAGGTTAGTGTACGACAACGGTTTAGGGTGAGCGTACGTGTTAGGGTACGGGTTAGTTTTGGCGTACGGGTTAGGATTAGGGGACGGGTGAGGGTAAGGCTTCGGGTAAGGGTTAGGGTTAGGGTTAGGGTTAGGGGATTGGGACGGGGACGGTTTAGGGTACAGGTTAGGGTACGACAACGGTTTAGGGTGAGCTTACGTGTTAGGGTACGGGTTAGTGTTAGCGTAAGGGTTAGGATTAGGGGACGGGTGAGGGTAAGTCTTCGGGTAAGGGTTAGGGTTAGGGTTAGGGTTAGGGTTAGCGTTAGGGGACGGGGACGCTTTAGGGTACAGGTTAGGGTACGACAACGGTTTAGGGTGAGCGTACGTGTTAGGGTACGGGATAGTGTTAGCGTACGGGTTAGGATTAGGGGACGGGTGAGGGTAAGGCTTCGGGTAAGGGTTAGGGATAGTGTTAGGGTTAGGGTTAGGGTTACGGGACGGGGACAGGGACGGTTTAGGGTAGAGGTTAGGGTACGACAACAGTTTAGGGTGAGCGTACGTGTTAGGGTACGGGTTAGTGTTAGCATACGGGTTAGGATTAGAGGACGGGTGAGGGTAAGGCTTCGGGTAAGCGTTAGGGTTAAGGTTAGGGTTAGGGTTAGGGTTAGGGGACGGGGACGGTTTAGGGTACAGGTTAGGGTACGACAACGGTTTAGGGTGAGCGTACGTTTTAGGGTACGGGTTAGTGTTAGCGTACGGGTTAGGATTAGGGGACGGGTGAGGGTAAGGCTTCGGGTAAGGGTTAGGGTTAGGGTTAGGGTTTGGGGACGGGGACGGTTTAGGGTACAAGTTAGGGTACGACAACCGTTTAGGGTGAGCGTACGTGTTAGGGTACTGGTTAGTGTTAGCGTACGGGTTAGGATTAGGGAACGGGTGAGGGTAAGGCTTCGGGTAAGGGTTAGGGTTAGGGTTAGGGGACGGGGACGGTTTAGGGTAAAGGTTAGGGTACGACAAAGGTTTAGGGTGAGCGTACGTGTTAGGGTACGGGTTAGTGTTAGCGTACGGGTTAGGATTAGGGGACGGGTGTGGGTAAGGCTTCGCGTAAGGGTTAGGGTTAGGGTTAGGATTAGGGTTAGGGTTAGGGGACGGGGACGGTTTAGGGTACAGGTTAGGGTACGACAACGGTTTAGGGTGAGCGTACGTGTTAGGGTACGGGTTAGTGTTAGCGTACGGGTTAGGATTAGGGGACGGGTGAGGGTAAGGCTTCGGGTAAGGGTAAGGGTTAGGGTTAGGGTTAGGGTTAGGTTTAGGGTTAGGGTTAGGGGACGGTTTAGGGTACAGGTTAGGGTACGACAACGGTTTAGGGTGAGCGTACGTGTTAGGGTACGGGTTAGTGTTAGCGTACGGGTGAGGATTAGGTGACGGGTGAGTGTAAGGCTTCGGGTAAGGGTTAGGGTTAGGGTTAGGGTTAGGGTTAGGGTTAGGGGACCCGGACGGTTTAGGGTACAGGTTAGGGTACGACAAAGGTTTAGGGTGAGCGTACGTGTTAAGGTACGGGTTAGTGTTAGCGTACGGGTTAGGATTAAGGGACGGGTGAGGGTAAGGCTTCGGGTAAGGGATAGGGGTACGGTTAGGGTTAGGGTTAGGGGACGGGGACGGTTTAGGGTACAAGTTCGGCTGCGACAATGGTTTAGGGTGAGCGTACGTGTTAGGGTACGGGTTAGTGTTAGCTTACGGGTTAGGATTAGCGGACGGGTGAGGGTAAGGCTTCGGGTAAGGGTTAGGGTTAGGGTTAGGGCTAGGGTTAGGGTTAGGGGACGGGGACAGGGACGGTTTAGGGTACAGGTTAGGGTACGACAACGGTTTAGGGTGAGCGTACATGTTAGGGTATGGGTTAGTGTTAGCGTATGGGTTAGGATTAGGGGACAGGTGATGTTAAGGCTTCGGGTAAGGGTTAGGATTAGGGTTAGGGTACGGGGACGGGGACGGGGATGGGGATGGTTTAGGGTACAGGTTAGGGTACGACAAAGATTTAGGGTGAGCGTACGTGTTAGGGTACGGGTTAGTGTTAGCGTACGGGTTAGGATTAGAGGACGGCTGAGGGTAAGGCTTCGGGTAAAGGTTAGGGTTAGGGTTAGGGTTAGGGTTAGGGGACGGGGACGGGGACGGTTTAGGGTACAGGTTAGGGTACGTCAACGGTTTAGGGTGAGCGTACGTGTTAGGGTATGGGTTAGTGTTAGTGTACGGGTTAGGATTAGGGCACGGGTGAGGGTAAGGCTTCGGGTAAGGGTTAGGGTTAGGGTTAGGGTTAGGGTTAGGGTTAGGGGACGGGGACGGTTTAGGGTACAAGTTAGGGTACGACAACGGTTTAGGGTGAGCGTACGTGTTAGGGTATGGGTTAGTGTTAGCGTACGGGTTAGGATTAGGGGACGGGTGAGGGTAAGGCTTCGGGAAAGGGTTAGGGTTAGGGTTAGAGTTACGGTTAGGGGACGGGCATGGGGACGGTTTAGGGTACAGGTTAGGGTACGACAACGGTTTAGGGTGAGCGTACGTGTTAGGGTACGGGTTAGTGTTAGCGTACGGGTGAGGATTAGGGGACGGGTGAGGGTAAGGCTTCGGGTAAGGGTTAGGGTTAGGACTAGGGTTAGGTTTAGGGTTAGGGGACGGGGACTATTTAGGGAACAGGTTAGGGTACAACAACGGTTTAGGGTGAGCGTACGTGTTAGGGTACGGGTTAGTGTTAGCGTACGGGTTAGGATTAGGGGACGGGTGAGCGTAAGGCTTCGGGTAAGGGTTAGGGTTAGGGTTAGGGTTAGGGTTAGGGTTAGGGGACGGGGACGGTTTAGGGTACAGGTTAGGGTACGACAATGTTTTAGGGTGAGCGTACGTGTTAGGGTACGGGTTAGTGTTAGCGTACGGGTGAGGATTAGGGGACGGGTGTGGGTAAGGCTTCGGGTAAGGGTTTGGGTTAGGGTTAGGGGACGGGGACGGTTTAGGGTACAGGTTAGGGTACGACAACGGTTTAGGGTGAGCGTACGAGTTAGGGTACGTGTTAGTGTTAGCACACGGTTTAGGATAAGGGAACGGGTGAGAGTAAGGCTTCGGGTAAGTGTTAGGGTTAGGGTTAGGGTTAGGGTTAGGGGACGGGGACGGTTTAGGGTACAGGTTAGGGTACGACAACGGTTTAGGGTGAGCGTACGTGTTAGGGTACGGGTTAGTGTTAGCGTACGGGTTAGGATTAGGGGACGGGTGAGGGTAAGGCTTCGGGTAAGGGTTAGGGGTAGGGTTAGGGTTAGGGGACGGGGACGGGGACGGCGACGATTTAGGGAACAGGTTAGTATACGACAACGGTTTAGGGTGAGCGTACGTGTTAGGGTACGGGTTAGTGTTAGCGTATGGGTTAGGATTAGGGGACGGGTGAGGGTAAGGCTTCGGGTAAGCGTTAGGGTTAGGGTTAGGGTTAGGGTTAGGGGACGGGGACGGGGACGGTTTAGGGTACAGGTTAGGGTACGTCAACGGTTTAGGTTGAGCGTACGTGTTAGGGTACGGGTTAGTGTTAACGTACGGGTTAGGATTAGGGGACGGGTGAGGGTAAGGCTTCGGGTAAGTGTTAGGGTTAGGGTTAGGGTTAAGGTTAGGGGACGTGGACGGTTTAGGGTACAGGTTAGGGTACGACAACCGTTTAGGGGGAGTGTACGTGTTAGGGTACGGGTTAGTGTTAGCGTACGGGTTAGGATTAGGGGACGGGTGAGTGTAAGGCTTCGGGTAAGGGTTAGTGTTAGGGTTAGGGTTAGGGGACGGGGACGGGGACGGTTTAGGGTACAGGTTATGGTACGACAACGGTTTAGGGTGAGCGTACGTGTTAGGGTACGGGTTAGTGTTAGCGTACGGGTTAGGATTAGGGGACGGGTGAGGGGAAGGCTTCGGGTAAGGGTTAGGGTTAGGGTTAGGGTTAGGGGTAGGGTTAGGGGACAGGGACGTTTTAGGGTACAGGTTAGTGTACGTCAACGGTTTAGGGTGAGCGTACATGTTAGGGTATGGGTTAGTGTTAGTGTAGGGGTTAGGATTAGGGGACGGGTGAGGGTAAGGCTTCGGGTAAGGGTTAGGGTTAGGGTTAGGGTTAGGGTTAGGGTTAGGGGACGGGGAGGGATGAGGGTACAGGTTAGGGTACGACAACGATTTAGGGTGAGAGTACGTGTTAGGTTACGGGTTAGTGTTAGCGTACGGGTTAGGATTAGGGGACGGGTGAGGGTAAGGCTTCGGGAAAGGGTTAGGGTTAGGGTTAGGTTTAGGGTTAGGGGACGGGCACGGGGACGGTTTAGGGTACAGGTTAGGGTACGACAACGGTTTAGGGTGAGGGTACGTGTTAGGGTACGGGTTAGTGTTAGCGTACGGGTTAGGATTAGAGGACGGGTGATGGTAAGGCTTCGGGTAAGGGTTAGGGTTAGGGTTAGGGTTAGGGTTAGGGTTAGGGGACGGGGACGGCTTAGGGTACAGGTTAGGGTACGACAACGGTTTAGAGTGAGCGTAAGTGTTAGGGTACGGATTAGTGTTAGAGTACGGGTTAGGATTAGGGGACGGGTGAGTGTAAGGCTTCGGGTAAGGGTTAGGGTTAGGGTTAGGGTTAGGGTTAGGGGACGGGGACGGTTTAGGGTACAGTTTAGGGTACGACACCGGTTTAGGGTGAGCGTACGTGTTAGGGTACGGGTTAGTGTTAGCATACGGGTTAGGATTAGGGTACGGGTGAGGGTAAGGCTACAGGTAAGGGTTAGGGTTAGGGTTAGGGTTAGGGTTAGGGTTAGGGTTAGGGGACGGGGACGGTTTAGGGTACAGGTTAGGGTACGACAACGGTTTAGGGTGAGCGTACGTGTTAGGGTACGGGTTAGTGTTAGCGTACGGGTTAGGATTAGGTGACGGGTGAAGGTAAGGCTTCGAGTAAGGGTTAGGGTTAGGGTTAGGGTTAGGGTTAGGCTTAGGGGACGGGGACGGTTTAGGGTACAGGTTAGTGTACGACAACGGTTTAGGGTGAGCGTACGTGTTAAGGTACGGGTTAGTGTTAGCGTACGGGTTAGGATTAGGGTACGGGTGAGGGTAAGGCTTCGGGTAAGGGTTAGGGTTAGGGTTAGGGTTAGTGTTAGGGTTAGGGGACGGGGACGGTTTAGGTTACAGGTTAGGGTATGACAACGGTTTAGGGTGAGCGTACGTGTTAGGGTATGGGTTAGTGTTAGCGTACGGGTTCGGATTAGGGGACGGGTGATGTTAAGGCTTCGGGTAAGGGTTAGGGTTTGGGTTAGAGTTAGGTTTAGGGTTATGGTTAGGGGACGGGGACGGTTTAGGGTACAGGTTAGGGTACGACAACGGTTTAGGATGAGCGTACGTGTTAGGGTACGGGTTAGTGTTAGCGTACGGGTTAGGATTAGGGGACGGTTGAGGGTAAGGGTTCGGGCAAGGGTTAGGGTTAGGGTTAGGGTTAGGGTTAGGGTTAGGGGACGGGGACGGTTTAGGGTACAGGTTAGGGTACGACAATGGTTTAGGGTGAGCATACGTGTTAGGGTACGTGTTAGTGTTAGCGTACGGGTTAGGATTAGGGGACGGGTGAGGGTAAGGCTTCGGGTAAGGTTTAGGGTTAAGGTGAGGGTTAGGGTTTGGGGACGGGGACGGTTTAGGGTACAGGTTAGGGTACGACAACGTTTTAGGGTGAGCGTACGTGTTACGGAATGGGTTAGTTTTAGCGTACGGTGTAGGATTAGGTGACGGGTGAGGGTAAGGCTTCGGGTAAGGGTTAGGGTTAGGGTTAGAGTTAGGGGACGGGGACGGTTTAGGGTACAAGTTAGGGTACGACAACGGTTTAGGGTGAGCGTACGTGTTAGGGTACGGGTTAGTGTTAGCGTACGGTTGAGGATTAGGGGACGGGTGAGTGTAAGGCTTCGGGTAAGGGTTACGGTTAGGATTAGGGTTAGGGTTAGGGTTAGTGGACGGGGACGGTTTAGGGTACAGGTTAGGGTACGACAACGGTTTATGGTGAGCGTACGTGTTAGGGTACGGGTTAGTGTTAGCGTACGGGTTAGGATTAGGGGACGGGTGAGGGGAAGGCTTCGGGTAAGGGTTAGGGTTAGGGTTAGGGTTAGGGGTAGGGTTCGGGGACAGGGACGTTTTAGGGTAAAGGTTAGGGTACGACAACGGTTTAGGGTGAGCGTACGTGTTAGAGTATGGGTTAGTGTTAGCGTACGGATTAGGATTAGGGGACGGGTGAGGGTAAGGCTACAGGTAAGGGTTAGGGTTAGGGTTAGGGTTAGGGTTGGGGACGGGGACGGGGACGGTTTAGGGTACAGGTTTGGGTACGACAACGGTTTAGGGTGAGCGTACGTGTTAGGGTATGGGTTAGTGTTAGCGTACGGGTTAGGATTAGGGGACGGGTGAGGTTAAGCCTTCGGGTAAGGATTAGGGTTTGGGTTAGAGTTAGGTTTAGGGTTAGGGGACGGGGACGGGGACGGTTTAGGGTACAGGTTAGGGTACGACAACGGTTTAGGGTGAGCGTACGTGTTAGGGTACGGGTTAGTGTTAGCGTACGGGTTAGTATTAGGGGACGGGTGAGGGTAAGACTTCGCGTAAGGTTTAGGGTTAGGGTTAGGGTTAGGGGCCGGGGACAGTTATGATTTAGGGTACAGGTTAGGGTACGACCATTGTTTAGGGTGAGCGTACGTGTTAGGGTACGGGTTAGTGTTAGCGTACGGGTTAGGATTAGGGGACGTTTGAGGGTAAGGCTTCGGGTAAGGGTTGGGGTTAGGGTTAGGGTTAGGGTTAGGGGACGGGGACGGTTTAGGGTAAAGGTTAGGGTACGACAACGGTTTAGGGTGAGCGTAAGTGTTATGGTGTGGGTTAGTGTTTGCGTACGGGTTAGGAATAGGGGACGGGTGAGGGTAAGGCTTCAGGTAAGGGTTAGGGTTAGGGTTAGGGTTAGGGTTAGGGGACGGGGACGGGGACGGGGACGGTTTAGGGTACAGGTTAGGGTACGACAACGGTTTAGGGTGAGAGTACGTGTTAGGGTACGGGTTAGTGTTAGCGTACGGGTTAGGATTAGGGGACGGGTGAGGGTAAGGCTTCGGGTAAGGTTTAGGGTTAGGGTTAGGGTTAGGGTTAGGGGACGGGGACGCTTTAGGGTACAGGTTAGGGTACGAAAAAGGTTTAGGGTGAGCGTACGTGTTAGGGTACGGGTTAGTGTTAGCGTACGGGTTAGGATTAGGGGACGGGTGAGGGTAAGGCTTCGGGTAAGGGTTAGGGTTAGGGTTAGGGTTAGGGTTAAGGGACGGGGACGGGGACGGTTTAGGGTACAGGTTAGGGTACGACAACGGTTTAGGGTGAGCGTACGTGTTAGGGTACGGGTTAGTGTTAGCGTACGGGTTAGGATTAGGGGACAGGTGAGGGTAAGGCTTCGGGTAAGGGTTAGGGTTAGGGTTAGAGTTAGGGTTAGGGGACGGGGACGGTTTAGGGTACAGGTTAGGGTACGACAATGGTTTAGGGTTAGCGTACGTGTTAGGGTACGGTTTAGTGTTAGCGTACGGGTTAGGTTTAGGGGACGGGTGAGGGTAAGGCTTCTGGTAAGGGTTAGGTTTACGGTTAGGGTTAGGGTTAGGATTAGGGGACGGGGACGTTTTAGGGTACAGGTTAGGGTACGACAACGGTTTAGGGTGAGCTTACGTGTTAGGGTACGGGTTAGTGTTCGCGTACGGGTTAGGAATAAGGGACGGGTGAGGGTAAGGCTTCGGGTAAGGGTTAGGGTTAAGGTTAGTATTAGGGTTAGGGTTAGGGGACGGGGACGGTTTAGGGTACATGTTAGGGTACGACAACGGTTTAGGGTGAGCGTACGTGTTAGGGTACGGGTTATTGTTAGCGTACGGGTTAGGATTAGGGGACGGGTTGGGTAAGGCTTCGGGTAAGGGTTAGGGTTAGGGTTATGGTTAGGGTTAGGGTTAGGGGATGGGGACGGTTTAGGGTACAGGTTAGGGTACGACAACGGTTTTGGGTGAGCGTACGTGTTAGGTTACGGGTTAGTGTTAGCGTACGGGTTAGGATTAGGGGACGGGTGAGGGTAAGGCTTCGGGAAAGGGTTAGGGTTAGGGTTAGGTTTAGGGTTAGGGGACGGGCACAGGGACGGTTTAGGGTACAGGTTAGGGTACGACAACAGTTTAGGGTGAGGGTACGTGTTAGGGTACGGGTTAGTGTTAGCGTACGGGTTAGGATTAGAGGACGGGTGAGGGTAAGGCTTCGGGTAAGGGTTAGGGTTAGGGTTAGGGTTAGGGTTAGGGTTAGGGGACGGGGACGGTTTAGGGTACAGTTTAGGGTAGGACAACGGTTTAGGGTGAGCGTACGTGTTAGGGTACGGGTTAGTGTTAGCATACGGGTTAGGATTAGGGGACGGGTGAGGGTAAGGCTACAGGTAAGGGTTAGGGTTAGGGTTAGGGTTAGGGTTAGGGGACGGGGACGGTTTAGGGTACAGGTTAGGGTACGACAACGATTTAGGGTGAGCGTACGTGTTAGGTTACGGGTTAGTGTTAGCGTACGGGTTAGGATTAGGGAACGGGTGAGGGTAAGGCTTCGGGTAAGGGTTACGGTTAGGGTTAGGGTTAGGGTTAGGGGACGGGGACAGTTTAGGGTACAGGTTAAGCTACGACAACGTTTTAGGGTGAGCGTACGTGTTAGGGTACGGGTTAGTGTTAGCGTATGGGTTAGAATTAGGGGATGGGTGAGGGTAAGGCTTCGGGTAAGGGTTAGGGTTAGTGTTAGGGTTAGGGTACGGGGACGGTTTAGGGTACAGGTTAGGGTACGACAACGGTTTAGGGTGAGCGTACGTGTTAGGGTACGGGTTAGTGTTAGCGTACGGGTTAGGATTAGGTGACGGGTGAAGGTAAGGCTTCGAGTAAGGGTTAGGGTTAGGGTTAGGGTTAGGGTTAGGCTTAGGGGACGGGGACGGTTTAGGGTACAGGTTAGTGTACGACAACGGTTTAGGGTGAGCGTACGTGTTAAGGTACGGGTTACTGTTAGCGTACGGGTTAGGATTAGGGTACGGGTGAGGGTAAGGCTTCGGGTAAGGGTTAGGGTTAGGGTTAGGGTTAGTGTTAGGGTTAGGGGACGGGGACGGTTTAGGGTACAGGTTAGGGTACGACAACGGTTTAGGGTGATCGTACGTGTTAGGGTATGGGTTAGTGTTAGCGTACGGGTTCGGATTAGGGGACGGGTGATGTTAAGGCTTCGGGTAAGGGTTAGGGTTTGGGTTAGAGTTAGGTTTAGGGTTATGGTTAGGGGACGGGGACGGTTTAGGGTACAGGTTAGGGTACGACAACGGTTTAGGGTGAGCGTACGTGTTAGGGTACGGGTTAGTGTTAGCGTACGGGTTAGGATTAGGGGACGGTTGAGGGTAAGACTTCGGGTAAGGTTTAGGGTTAGGGTTAGGGTTAGGGTTAGGGTTAGGGGCCGGGAACAGTTATGATTTAGGGTACAGGTTAGGGTACGACCACTGTATAGGGTCTGCGTACGTTTTAGGGTATGCGTTAGTGTTAGCGTACGGGTTAGGATTAGGGGACGTTTGAGGGTAAGGCTTCGGGCAAGGGTTAGGGTTAGGGTTAGGGTTAGGGTTAGGGGACGGGGACGGTTTAGGGTACAGGTTAGGGTACGACAATAGTTTAGGGTGAGCATACGTGTTAGGGTACGTGTTAGTGTTAGCGTACGGGTTAGGATTAGGGGACGGGTGAGGGTAAGGCTTCGGGTAAGGGTTAGGGTTAAGGTGAGGGTTAGGGTTTGGGGACAGGGACGGTTTAGGGTACAGGTTAGGGTACGACAACGGTTTAAGGTGAGCGTACGTGTTAGGGTACGGGTTAGTGTTAGCGTACGGTTTAGGATTAGGTGACGGGTGAGGGTAAGGCTTCGGGTAAGGGTTAGGGTTAGGGTTAGAGTTAGGGGACGGGGACGGTTTAGGGTACAAGTTAGGGTACGACAACGGTTTAGGGTGAGCGTACGTGTTAGGGTATGGGTTAGAGTTAGCGTACGGGTTAGGATTAGGGGACGGGTGAGGGTAAGGCTTAGGGTAAGGGTTAGGGTTAGGGTTAGGTTTAGGGTTAGGGGACGGGGACGGTTTAGGGTACAGGTTAGTGTACGACAACGGTTTACGGTGAGCGTACGTGTTAGGGTACGGGTTAGTATTAGCGTACGGGTTAGGATTAGGGGACGGGTGAGGGTAAGGCTTCGGGTAAGGGTTATGGTTAGGGTTAGGGTTAGGGTTAGGGGACGGGGACAGGGACGGTTTCGGGTACAGGTTAGGGTACGACAACGGTTTAGGGTGAGCGTACATGTTAGGGTATGTGTTAGTGTTAGCGTACGGGTTAGGATTAGAGGACGGGTGTGGGTAAGGCTTTGGGTAAGGGTTAGGTTTAGGGTTAGGGTTAGGGTACGGGGACGGGGACGGGGACGGTTTAGGGTACAGGTAAGGGTACAACAATGGTTTAGGGTGAGCGTACGTGTTAGGGTACTGGTTAGTGTTAGCGTACGGGTTAGGATTAGGGGATGGGTGAGGGTAAGGCTTCGGGTAAAGGTTAGGGTTAGGGTTAGGGTTAGGGTTAGGGTTAGGGTTAGGGTTAGGGGACGGGGACGGTTTAGGGTACAGGTTAGTGTACGACAACGGTTTAGGGTGAGCGTACGTGTTAGGGTACGGATTAGTGTTAGCGTACGGGTTAGGATTAGGTGAAGGGTGAGGGTAAGGCTTCGGGTAAGGGTTAGGGTTAGGGTTAGGGTTAGGGTTAGGGGACAGGGACGTTTTAGGGTACAGGTTACTGTACGTCAACGGTTTAGGGTGAGCCTACGTGTTAGGGTACGGGTTAGTGTTAGTGTACGGGTTAGGATTAGGGGACGGGTGAGGGTAAGGCTTCGGGAAAGGGTTAGGGTTAGGGTTAGGTTTAGGGTTAGGGGACGGGCATGGGGACGGTTTAGGGTACAGGTTAGGGTACGACAACGGTTTAGCGTGAGGGTACGTGTTAGGGTACGGGTTAGTGTTAGCGTACGGGTTAGGATTAGGGGACGTGTGAGGGTAAGGCTTCGGGTAAGGGTTAGGGTTAGGGTTAGGGTTAGGGTTAGGGTTAGGGGACGGGGACGGCTTAGGGTACAGGTTAGGGTACGACAACGGTTTAGAGTGATCGTAAGTGTTAGGGTACGGATTAGTGTTAGCGTACGGGTTAGGATTAGGGGACGGGTGAGTGTAAGGCTTCGGGTAAGGGTTAGGGTTAGGGTTAGGGTTAGGGTTAGGGGACGGGGACGGTTTAGGGTACAGGTTAGGGTACGACAACGGTTTAGGTTGAGCGTACGTGTTAGGGTACGGGTTAGTGTTAGCGTACGGATTAGGATTAGGGGACGGGTGAGGGTAAGGCTACAGGTAAGGGTTAGGGTTAGGGTTAGGGTTAGGGTTAGGGGACGGGGACGGGGACGGTTTAGGGTACAGGTTTGGATACGACAACGGTTTAGGGTGAGCGTACGTGTTAGGGTATTGGTTAGTGTTAGCGTACGGGTTAGGATTAGGGGACGGGTGAGGTTAAGGCTTCGGGTAAGGGTTAGGGTTTGGGTTAGAGTTAGGTTTAGGGTTAGGGGACGGGGACGGGGACGGTTTAGGGTACAGGTTAGGGTACGACAACGGTTTAGGGTGAGCGTACGTTTTAGGGTACGGGTTAGTGTTAGCGTACGGGTTAGTATTAGGGGACGGGTGAGGGTAAGACTTCGCGTAAGGTTTAGGGTTAGGGTTAGGGTTAGGGGCCGGGGTCAGTTATGATTTAGGGTACAGGTTAGGGTACGACCACTGTTTAGGGTGAGCGTACGTGTTAGGGTACGGGTTAGTGTTAGCGTACGGGTTAGGGTTAGGGGACGTTTGAGGGTAAGGCTTCGGGTAAGGGTTAGGGTTAGGGTTAGGGTTAGGGTTAGGGTTAGGGTTAGGGGACGGGGACGGTTTAGGGTAAAGTTTAGGGTACGACAACGGTTTAGGGTGAGCGTAAGTGTTATGGTGTGGGTTAGTGTTTGCGTACGGGTTAGGAATAGGGGACGGGTGAGGGTAAGGCTTCGGGTAAGGGTTAGGGTTAGGGTTAGGGTTAGGGGACGGGGACGGGGACGGGGACGGTTTAGGGTACAGGTTAGGGTACGACAACGGTTTAGGGTGAGCGTACGTGTTAGGGTACGGGTTAGTGTTAGCGTACGGGTTAGGATTAGGGGACGGGTGAGGGTAAGGCTTCGGGTAAGGTTTAGGGTTAGGGTTAGGGTTAGGGTTAGGGGACGGGGACGCTTTAGGGTACAGGTTAGGGTACGACAACGGTTTAGGGTGAGCGTACGTGTTAGGGTACGGGTTAGTGTTAGCGTACGGGTTAGGATTAGGGGACGGGTGAGGGTAAGGCTTCGGGTAAGGGTTAGGGTTAGGGTTAGGGTTAGGGTTAAGGGACGGGGACGGGGACGGTTTAGGGTACAGGTTAGGGTACGACAACGGTTTAGGGTGAGCGTACGTGTTAGGGTACGGGTTAGTGTTAGCGTACGGGTTAGGATTAGGGGACGGGTGAGGGTAAGACTTCGGGTAAGGGTTAGGGTTAGCGATAGGGTTAGGGGACGGGGACGGTTTAGGGTACACGTTAGAGTCCGACAACGGTTTAGGGTGAGCGTACGTGTTAGGGTACGTGTTAGTGTTAGCGTACGGGTTAGGATTAGGGGACGTGTGAGGGTAAGGCTTCGGGTAAGGGTTAGGGTTAGGGTTAGAGTTAGGGTTAGGGGACGGGGACGGTTTAGGGTACAGGTTAGGGTACGACAATGGTTTATGGTGAGCGTACGTGTTAGGGTACGGTTTAGTGTTAGCGTACGGGTTAGGTTTAGGGGACGGGTGAGGGTAAGGCTTCTGGTAAGGGTTAGGTTTACGGTTAGGGTTAGGGTTAGGGGACGGGGACGGTTTAGGGTACAGGTTAGGGTACGACAACGGTTTAGGGTGAGCTTACGTGTTAGGGTACGGGTTAGTGTTCGCGTACGGGTTAGGATTAAGGGACGGGTGAGGGTAAGCCTTCGGGTAAGGGTTAGGGTTAAGGTTAGTATTAGGGTTAGGGTTAGGGGACGGGGACGGTTTAGGGTACATGTTAGGGTACGACAACGGTTTAGGGTGAGCGTACGTGTTAGGGTACGGGTTATTGTTAGCGTACGGGTTAGGATTAGGGGACGGGTTGGGTAAGGCTTCGGGTAAGGGTTAGGGTTAGGGTTAGGGTTAGGGTTAGGGGACGGGGACGGGGACGGCTTAGGGTACAGGTTAGGTTACGACAACGGTTTAGGGTGAGGGTACATGTTAGGGTTCGGGTTAGTGTTAGCATACGGGTGAGGATTAGGGGACGGGTGAGTGTAAGGCTTCGGGTAAGGGTTAGGGTTAGGGTTAGGGTTCGGGTTAGGGGACGGGGATGGTTTAGGGTACAGGTTAGGGTACGACAACGGTTTAGGGTGAGCGTACGTGTTAGGGTACGGGTTAGTGTTAGCGTACGGGTTAGGATTAGGGGACGGGTTAGGGTAAGGCTTCGGGTAAGGGTTAGGGTTAGGGTTAGGGTTAGGGTTAGGGGACGGGCACGGGGACGGTTTAGGGTACAAGTTAGGGTACGACACCGGTTTAGGGTGAGGGTACGTGTTAGGGTACGTGTTAGTGTTAGCGTACGAGTTAGGATTAGGGGACGGGTTAGGGTAAGGCTTCGGGTAAGGGTTAGGGTTAGGGTTAGGGTTAGGGGACGGGGACGGTTTAGGGTACAGGTTAGGGTACGACAACGGTTTAGGGTGAGCGTACGTGTTAGGGTACGGGTTAGTGTTAGCGTACGGGTTAGGATTAGGGGACGGTTGAGGGTAAGGCTTCGGGTAAGGGTTAGGGTTAGGGTTAGGGTTAGGGGACGGGGACGGGGACGGTTTAGGGTACAGGTTAGTGTACGACAACGGTTTAGGGTGAGCGTACGTGTTAGGGTACGGGTTAGTGTTAGCGTACGGGTTAGGATTAGGTTACGGGTGAGGGTAAGGCTACGGGTAAGGTTAGGGTTAGGGTTAGGGTTAGGATTAGGGGACGGGGACGGTTTAGGGTACAGGTAAGGGTACGACAACGGTTTAGGGTGAGCGTACGTGTTAGGGTATGGGTTAGTGTTAGCGTACGGGTTAGGATTAGGGGACGGGTGAGGGTAAGGCTTCGGGTAAGGTTTAGGGTTAGGGTTAGGGTTAGGGTTAGGGGACGGGGACGGTTTAGGGTACAGGTTAGGGTACGACAACGGTTTAGGTTGAGCGTACGTGTTAGGGTAAGGGTTAGTGTTAGCGTACGGGTTAGGATTAGGGGACGGGTGAGGGTAAGGCTTCGGGTAAGGGTTAGGCTTAGGCTTAGGGTTAGGGTTAGGGTTAGGGGACGGGGACGGTTTATGGTACAGGTTAGGGTACGACAACGGTTTAGGATGAGCGTAAGTGTTAGGGTACGGTTTAGTGTTAGCGTACGGTTTAGGATTAGGGGACGGGTGAGGGTAATGCTTCGGGTAAGGGTTAGTGTTAGGGTTAGAGTTAGGGTTAGGGTTACGGGACGGGGACGGTTTAGGGTACAGGTTAGGGTACGAAAACGGTTTAGGGTGAGCGTACGTTTTAGGGTACGGGTTAGTGTTAGCGTACGGGTTAGGATTACGGGAAGGGTGAGGGTAAGGCTTCGGGTAACGGTTAGGGTTAGGGTTAGGGTTAGGGTTAGGGGACGGGCACGGGGACGCTTTAGGGTACAGGTTTGTGTACGACAACGGTTTAGGTTGAGCGTACGTGTTAGGGTACGGGTTAGTGTTAGCGTACGGGTTAGGATTAGGGGACGGTTGAGGGTAAGGCTTCGGGTAAGGGTTAGGGTTAGGTTTAGGGTTAGGGGACGGGGACGGGGACGGTTTAGGGTACAGGTTAGGGTACAAAAACGGTTTAGGGTGAGCGTACTTGTTAGGGTACGGGTTAGTGTTAGCGTACGGGTTAGGATTAGGGGACGGGTGAGTGTAAGGCTTCGGGTAAGGATTAGGGTTAGGGTTAGTGTTAGGGTTAGGGTTAGGGGACGGGGACTGTTTAGCGTACAGGTTAGGGTACGACAACGGTTTAGGGTGAGCGTACGTGTTAGGGTACGGGTTAGTGTTAGCGTACGGGTTAGGATTATGGGACGGGTGAGGGTAAGGCTTCGGGTAATAGTTAGGGTTAGGGTTATGGTTAGGGTTAGGGGACGGGGACGGTTTAGGGTACAGGTTAGGGTACGACAACGGTTTACGGTGAGCGTACGTGTTAGGGTACGGGTTAGTGTTAGCATACGGGTTAGGATTAGGGGACGGGTGAGGGTAAGGCTTCGGGTAAGGGTTAGGGTTAGGGTTAGGGTTAGGGTTAGGGTTAGGGGACGGGGACGGTTTAGGGTAAAGGTTAGTGTACGACAATGGTTTAGGGTGAGCGTACGTTTTAGAGTACGGGTTAGTGTTAGCGTACGGGTTAGGATTAGGGGACGGGTGAGTGTAAGGCTTCGGGTAAGGGTTAGGGTTAGGGTTAGGGTTAGGGTTAGGGTTAGGGGACGGGGACGGTTTAGGGTACAGGTTAGGGTACGACAACAGTTTACGGTGAGCGTACGTGTTAGGGTACGGGTTAGTGTTAGCGTACGGGTTAGGATTAGGGGACGGGTGAGTGTAAGGCTTCGGGTAAGGGTTAGGGTTAGGGTTAGGGTTAGGGTTAGGGGACGGGGACGGTTTAGGGTACAGGTTAGGGTACGACAACGGTTTAGGGTGAGCGTACGTGTTAGGGTACGGGTTAGTGTTAGCGTACGGGTTAGGATTAGGGGACGGGTGAGGGTAAGGCTTCGGGTAAGGGTTAGGCTTAGGCTTAGGGTTAGGGTTAGGGTTAGGGGACGGGGACGGTTTAGGGTACAGGTTAGGGTACGACAACGGTTTAGGATGAGCGTAAGTGTTAGGGTACGGTTTAGTGTTAGCGTACGGGTTAGGATTAGGGGACGGGTGAGGGCTATGCTTCGGGTAAGGGTTAGTGATAGGGTTAGAGTTAGGGTTAGGGTTCGGGACGGGGACGGTTTAGGGTACAGGTTAGGGTACGACAACGGTTTAGGGTGAGCGTACGTTTTAGGGTACGGGTTAGTGTTAGCGTACGGGTTAGGATTACGGGAAGGGTGAGGGTAAGGCTTCGGGTAACGGTTAGGGTTAGGGTTAGGGTTAGGGTTAGGGGACGGGCACGGGGACGGTTTAGGGTACAGGTTAGTGTACGACAACGGTTTAGGTTGAGCGTACGTGTTAGGGTACGGGTTAGTGTTAGCGTACGGGTTAGGATTAGGGGACGGTTGAGGGTAAGGCTTCGGGTAAGGGTTAGGGTTAGGTTTAGGGTTAGGGGACGGGGACGGGGACGGTTTAGGGTACAGGTTAGGGTACAAAAACGGTTTAGGTTGAGCGTACGTGTTAGGGTACGGGTTAGTGTTAGCGTACGGGTTAGGATTAGGGGACGGGTGAGTGTAAGGCTTCGGGTAAGGATTAGGGTTAGGGTTAGTGTTAGGGTTAGGGTTAGGGGACGGGGACGGTTTAGCGTACAGGTTAGGGTACGACAACGGTTTAGGGTGAGCGTACGTGTTAGGGTACGGGTTAGTGTTAGCGTACGGGTTAGGATTAGGGTACGGGTGAGGGTAAGGCTTCGGGTAATAGTTAGGGTTAGGGTTATGGTTAGGGTTAGGGGACGGGGACGGTTTAGGGTACAGGTTAGGGTACGACAACGGTTTAGGGTGAGCGTACGTGTTAGGGTACGGGTTAGTGTTAGCATACGGGTTAGGATTAGGGGACGGGTGAGGGTAAGGCTTCGGGTAAGGGTTAGGGTTAGGGTTAGGGTTAGGGTTAGGGTTAGGGGACGGGGATGGTTTAGGGTAAAGGTTAGGGTACGACAACGGTTTAGGGTGAGCGTACGTGTTAGAGTATGGGTTAGTGTTAGCGTACGGGTTAGGATTAGGGGACGGGTGAGGGTAAGGCTTCGGGTAAGGGTTAGGGTTAGGGTTAGGGTTAGGGTTAGGGGACGGGGACGGTTTAGGGTACAGGTTAGGGTACGACAACGGTTTAGTGTGAGCGTACGTGTTAGGGTACGGGTTAGTGTTAGCGTACGGTTTAGGATTAGGGGACGGGTGAGGTTAAGGCTTCGGGTAAGGGTTAGGGTTAGGGTTAGGGTTAGGGTTAGGGGACGGGGACGGTTTAGGGTACAGGTTAGTGTACGACAACGGTTTAGGGTGAGCGTACGTGTTAGGGTACGGGTTAGTGTTAGCGTACGGGTTAGGATTAGGTTACGGGTGAGGGTAAGGCTTCGGGTAAGGTTAGGGTTAGGGTTAGGGTTAGGATTAGGGGAAGGGGACGGTTTAGGGTACAGGTAAGGGTACGACAACGGTTTAGGGTGAGCGTACGTGTTAGGGTATGGGTTAGTGTTAGCGTACGGGTTAGGCTTAGGGGACGGGTGAGGTTAAGGCTTCGGGTAAGGGTTAGGGTTTGGGTTAGAGTTAGGTTTAGGGTTAGGGTTAGGGGACGGGGACGGTTTAGGGTACAGGTTAGGGTACGACAATGGTTTAGGCTGAGCGTACGTGTTAGGGTACGTCTTAGTGTTAGCGTACGGGTTAGGATTAGGGGACGGGTGAGGGTAAGGCTTCGGGTAAGGGTTAGGGTTAGGGTTAGGTTTAGGGTTAGGGGATGTGGACGGTTTAGGGTACAGGTTAGGGTACGACAATGGTTTAGGGTGAGCGTACGTGTTAGGGTACGTGTTAGTGTTAGCGTACGGGTTAGGAATAGGGGACGGGTGAGGGTAAGGCTTCGGGTAAGGGTTAGGGTTAACGTTAGGGTTAGGGGACGGGGACGGGGACGCTTTAGGGTACAGGTTAGGGTACGACAACGGTTTAGGGTGAGCGTACGTGTTAGGGTACGGGTTAGTGTTAGCGTACGGGTTAGGTTTAGAGGACGGGTGAGGGTAAGGCTTCGGGTAAGGTTTAGTGTTAGTGTTAGGGTTAGGGTTAGGGTTAGAGGACGGGGACGGTTTAGCGTACATGTTAGGGTACGACAATGGTTTAGGGTGATCGTACATGTTAGGGTACGGGTTAGTGTTAGCGTACGGGTTAGGATTAGGGGACGGGTGAGGGTAAGGCTTCGGGTAAGGGTTAGGGTTAGGGTTAGGGTTAGGGTTAAGGGACGGGGACGGGGACGGTTTAGGGTACAGGTTAGCGTACGACAACGGTTTAGGGTGAGCGTACGTGTTAGGGTACGGGTTAGTGTTAGCGTACGGGTTAGGATTAGGGGACGGGTGAGGGTAAGACTTCGGGTAAGGGTTAGGGTTAGGAATAGGGTTAGGGGACGGGGACGGTTTAGGGTACACGTTAGAGTACGACAAAGATTTAGGGTGAGCGTACGTGTTAGGGTACGGGTTAGTGTTAGCGTACGGGTTAGGATTAGGGGACGGGTGAGGGTAAGGCTTCGGGTAAGGGTTAGGGTTAGGGTTAGGGTTAGGTTTAGGGTTAGGGGACGGGGACGGTGACGGTTTAGGGTACAGGTTAGGGTACGACAACGGTTTAGGGTGAGCGTACGTTTAGGGTACGAGTTAGTGTTAGCGTACCGTTTAGGATTAGGGGACGGGTGAGGTTAAGGCTTCGGGTAAGGGTTAGGGTTAGGGTTAGGGTTAGGGTTAGGGGATGGGGACGGGGACGGTTTAGGGTACAGGTTAGGGTACGACAACGGTTTAGGGTGAGCGTACGTGGTAGGGTACGGCTTAGTGTTAGCGTACGGGTTAGGATTAGGGGACGGGTGAGGGTAAGGCTTCGGGTAAGGGTTAGGGTTAGGGTTAGGGTTAGGATTAGGGGACGGGGACGGTTTAGGGTACAGGTTAGGGTACGACAATGGTTTAGGGTGAGCGTACGTGTTAGGGTACGGGTTATTGTTAGCGTACGGGTTAGGATTAGGGGACGGGTGGGGTAAGGCTTCGGGTAAGGGTTAGGGTTAGGGTTAGGGTTAGGGTTAGGGTTAGGGGACAGGGACGGGGACGGTTTAGGGTACAGGTTAGGGTACGACAACGGTTTAAGGTGAGGGTACGTGTTAGGGTACGGGTTAGTGTTAGCATACGGGTGAGGATTAGGGGACGGGTGAGTGTAAGTCTTCGGGTAAGGGTTAGGGTTAGGGATAGGGTTAGGGTTAGCGTTAGGGGATGGGGACGGTTTAGGGTACAGGTTAGGGTACGACAACGGTTTAGGGTGAGCGTACGTGTTAGGGTACGGGTTAGTGTTAGCGTACGTGTTAGGATTAGGGGACGGGTGAGGGTAAGGCTTCGGGAAAGGGTTAGGGTTAGGGTTAGGGTTAGGGTTAGGGGACGGGCACGGGGACGGTTTAGGCTACAGGTTAGGGAACGACACCGGTTTAGGGTGAGGGTACGTGTTAGGGTACGGGTTAGTGTTAGCGTACGAGTTAGGATTAGGGGACGGGTTATGGTAAGGCTTCGGGTAAGGGTTAGGGTTAGGGTTAGGGTTAGGGTTAGGGTTAGGGGACGGGGACGGTTTAGGGTACAGGTTAGGGTACGACAACGTTTTAGGTTGAGCGTACGTGTTAGGGTACGGGTTACTGTTAGCGTACGGGTTAGGATTAGGGGACGGGTGAGGGTAAGGCTTCGGGTAAGGGTTAGGCTTAGGCTTAGGGTTAGGGTTAGGGTTAGGGGACGGGGACGGTTTAGGGTACAGGTTAGGGTACGACAACGATTTAGGATGAGCGTAAGTGTTAGGGTACGGTTTAGTGTTAGCGTACGGGTAAGGATTAGGGGACGGGTGAGGGTAAGGCTTCGGGTAAGGGTTAGTGTTAGGGTTAGAGTTAGGGTTAGGGTTAGGGGACGGGGACGGTTTAGGGTACAGGTTAGGGTACGGCAACGGTTTAGGGTTAGCGTACGTGTTAGGGTACGGGTTAGTGTTAGCGTACGGATTAGGATTAGGGGACGGGTGAGGGTAAGGCTTCGGGTAAGGGTTAGGGTTAGGGTTAGGGTTAGGGTTAGGGGACGGGGACGGTTTAGGGTACAGGTTAGGGTACGACAACGGTTTAGGGTGAGCGTACGTGTTAGGGTACGGGTTAGTGTTAGCGTACGGGTTAGGATTAGGGGACGGGTGAGGGTAAGGCTTCGGGTAAGGGTTAGGCTTAGGCTTAGGGTTAGGGTTAGGGTTAGGGGACGGGGACGGTTTAGGGTACAGGTTAGGGTACGACAACGGTTTAGGGTGAGCGTACGTGTTAGGGTACGGGTTAGTGTTAGCGTACGGGTTAGGATTACGGGAAGGGTGAGGGTAAGGCTTCGGGTAACGGTTAGGGTTAGGGTTAAGGTTAGGGTTAGGGGACGGGCACGGGGACGGTTTAGGGTACAGGTTAGTGTACGACAAAGGTTTAGGGTGAGCGTACGTTTTAGGGTACGGGTTAGTGTTAGCGTACGGGTTAGGATTACGGGAAGGGTGAGGGTAAGGCTTCGGGTAACGGTTAGGGTTAGGGTTAAGGTTAGGGTTAGGTGACGGGCACGGGGACGGTTTAGGGTACAGGTTAGTGTACGACAACGGTTTAGGTTGAGCGTACGTGTTAGGGTACGGGTTAGTGTTAGCGTACGGGTTAGGATTAGGGGACGGTTGAGGGTAAGGCTTCGGGTAAGGGTTA